>NC_037677.1:108679702-108729248 GCF_003255815.1 Theropithecus gelada | reverse complement strand
CCTTCCTTCCTTCCTTCCTTCCTTCCTTCCTTCCTTCCTTCCTTCCTCTTTTCCTTTTTATTTTCTTTTCTCTCACTGTCTCACCCAGGCTGGAGTGCAGTGGCACAATCATGGGTCACTGTAACCCTGAATTCCTGGGCTCAGGCAATCCTCCTATCTCAGCCTCCTGAGAAGTTAGGCCTACAGGTGTTGCCACTGTGCTCAGTTAATTTAAAAACTGTTTTTTGTAGAGATGGTGGGGTGGGGGTGGGGTCTCACTATGTTGCCCATGCTGGTCTCAAACTCCTGACCTCAAGTGATCCTCCAGTCTTGGCCTTCCAAAGTGCTGGTATTACAGCACCATGCCCAGCCTTCATGATGCATGTTTTAAATGCCTCCTCTTTGCCTTGTGCCTTCGTACACGTCACCTCATTTGATCTTCCCAACAACCCAGTGTGTGTGGTGGAAGCCCTACCTACATCTGAAGTGGAGAACACTGAACTTCAGAAAAATTGCACGGTCTAGTTTCCCATAGGTAATAATTGGCTGGGAATGAAAAAATATCTTGTCTTCTGGTTCCAAGCAGTATTCTGTCTANCTTCCTTCCTTCCTTCCTTCCTTCCTTCCTTCCTTCCTTCCTTCCTCTTTTCCTTTTTATTTTCTTTTCTCTCACTGTCTCACCCAGGCTGGAGTGCAGTGGCACAATCATGGGTCACTGTAACCCTGAATTCCTGGGCTCAGGCAATCCTCCTATCTCAGCCTCCTGAGAAGTTAGGCCTACAGGTGTTGCCACTGTGCTCAGTTAATTTAAAAACTGTTTTTTGTAGAGATGGTGGGGTGGGGGTGGGGTCTCACTATGTTGCCCATGCTGGTCTCAAACTCCTGACCTCAAGTGATCCTCCAGTCTTGGCCTTCCAAAGTGCTGGTATTACAGCACCATGCCCAGCCTTCATGATGCATGTTTTAAATGCCTCCTCTTTGCCTTGTGCCTTCGTACACGTCACCTCATTTGATCTTCCCAACAACCCAGTGTGTGTGGTGGAAGCCCTACCTACATCTGAAGTGGAGAACACTGAACTTCAGAAAAATTGCACAGTCTAGTTTCCCATAGGTAATAATTGGCTGGGAATGAAAAAATATCTTGTCTTCTGGTTCCAAGCAGTATTCTGTCTACAGTGGTTTTCTTTTCTTTAAAAAAGAATTTTAGTAACAGAACTTTTTTCTGTAGCAAAGCCCAATATATGAAGCTGTCAGAAAAGAGCTGCCCTGGTTGAATTGAGGGTGGAGGCTCAGATTACACGTGCTAGTCTCCCTTTGTCTTCCAGGCAGCCTCTGAATTACCTTGAAAGGGTTTAGGAACTGTGTGAGCCTTGGTTTTAAAACCACTACTCTATACCATATTGTACTTCTTGGCTTACAAACCTCTGCAGCTTAGTTCCTATTGGATGAGCACAATTAAATGCCAGCAGTTATTAGAGCTTTGCGATTGTAAGGGAGACCTCTCTAAACCCAGTTAATGAGCAAGCCCTGCTAAATATTCATGAGCATTAATATTTTCCAAGTCTTCCTAATCTTAGGTTCATTTATATTTTCACCTGTGTTGCTTTTATGTAAACAAGGAAGCTGCAATGGTCAGGGAAGACTGCCTTGCTTCCAGCAAGTGCACAGTAAGTATTTGTTGATTTCCTTGCCTGGGTTAGCTCTGGGCAAGGAACTATTTGTGTGCCTACAATGCAGACCATGTCTCTCCCTCTGGGACTTAGCAAAGATGTAGACTACATGAGGCCCTTCCCTTGAAGACTGTACAGTTCAATTGCAGATCAAATGTGTGCTGAAACAATTAGACAGCCCTATTAGACGGAAAGTAGTCAAGTGCTAAATTATGTATTGCAGCTACTGGTGCTGTGAGAGGTCAGAGAATAAGTTGATTAACAGGAGGGAAATGGAATAATGGGGGTTAACTATAAAACCAAGTGGTCCTTCTTCTGAGTCTTGATAAATTGGTGGGAATTAGAGAGTTAGAGAGAAAGATGTTCAAGACAGGGGAAGCTCTGCAAGTAAAGACATGGAGGCAATCACCATGGCTAAGCAGAGGAGAGGAAAGGCATTGGAGGGATGGAGAACATGCTGGGAGTGGGGTCATGGGAAATGACTTGGGGGAATAGTTGGGGCGTTAGTTAACAGAAGACACCCTTTTTTTGTAAGAAAGGGTCTTGCTCTATCACCCAGGCTGGAGAGGAGTGGTGTGATCTCTGCTCACTATAACGTCCACCTTCCAGGTTCAAGTGATTTGCGTGCCTCAGCCTCTGGGGTAGCTGGGATTACAGATGTATACTACCACACCTGGCTAATTTTTGGTATTTTTTTTTAGTAGAGATGGGGTTTTGCCATGTTGGCCCGGCTAGTCTCAAACTCCTGGTTTCATGTCATACACCTGCCTCAGCCCCCCAAAGTGCTGGGATTACAGGCACGAACCCAGCCACAAGTGAACAGAAGACACCCTTAATGCAGGGCATAGTCACAAGAATGAAAAAAGAACAAAAGGAACCAGCTCTAGTGACTTGGCTCTATTTTCTGAGTGTTCATATTGGGTAGGATAGAACAAGGGTTATTGTTCTATCCTACCCACTATTGTGTGGAACTCCTATTAACTTCAACAGGGAAGGCCCCAGGTTCAAGAGGCCAAAGAAGAGACCCAGAGCTGCCAAATGAAACTTGGGGTTTTATCTAGGGGTTGCATGCAGGGGAAATAATCCAGTGGTGGCGGGCCGGACAGGAGAACTGTCTTTGTACAGAAACGGTCCAGTAGCAATGGGCTAGACAAGGTGCCTGCCTTACCTACAGTCTAGTGGCAGCAGACGGGGCAGGAAAACTGCAACCACTTGCAAACAGCATGCAGTTTATATAGCATTCTCATGTAACAGCCTCCCCTAAAGACCTCCACCTGGCAATCTTCATTTAACCCAAAACTCAAGATCTCAATTCCTGAATAGCTCGTGTTCCACTGGATGGGCCAGGGACTCAGATATTTGTCATAGATGGGAAATGAATCTCCAGGTTGGCCACTCCCAGATTCCCTGGCTTGGAACACACATTCAGATGTGTCTGCCATACAGGGTCGTTGTCAGGGTATGCTCAAATTACTGCTGTCAGGTGCGTTTACTATACATGAAGCCAGACAGAGGAGCTGTTGTTTGATCTTATGGCAGTAGAGAGCCGTTATGGTTTTCTTGAGAAGTAGTCATCCTTCGTATTTTGGTAAGATTGCTCTTCCAGCATGCTTCTGAAAGATTGAAGGGATACCACCTCTCCTTTGCACACTTTCCAAACTGGAGTCTTCTGACGCTTGCAAATTCACGATGATGAACCAACATGAGGTTGGTTTTGTGAGATTCTTGATGATGACTTCTAGCTAGTTGAGAGCAGTTCCAAATAAATTGCAAATATCAATCAATGAAAATATGTTTGTAAATAATAATTTGGTCAACAGGTAGAGTTAATAATGTATGAACAATGAAGCACAGAGATGCCTCAGGTAAACTATTAGATAATGTGGTGTTCATCTGACAATATTCCTGCACTAATATTCTTAAAAATGCAGAAAGTACATTAAATAGATCAGGCTGTTATATCTGGCAAGTACCAAGTCTGACCTCTGTTATGATGACATCATTTATGTATTGACTTCTGTGAATAAGGAACTTTAGTATTGCCTCCCTGCTCAAATCTATTTTATGACCTACAGGCTGGGTCTCCACAATTCAGAGGGAAGACAAGGCTGGGTCCCTGAGATCAAAGTAGGGGATCGAAAATTAGACAGTGATTTGATATCTCAGAATGATCTAATCACTATGTTTAGTTATTTATTTTTTAAAAATTTATTTCCATAGGCTTTTTGGGTAACAAGCAGTATTTGGTTACATAAGTTCTTGAGTGGTGATTCATGAGATTTCAGTGCACCCATCACATGAGCAGTATACACTGAATCCAATTTGTAGTCTTTTATTCCTCACCCCCTCTCACTCTTTCCTGAGTCCCCAAAGTCCATTGTATCATTATTACTCCTTTGCATCCTCATAGCTTAGCTCCCACTTATGAGTGAGAACATACGATGTTTGATTTTCCATTCCTGAGTTACTTCACTTAGAATAATAGTCTCCAGTTCCACCCAGGTTGCTGTGAATGCCATTAATTCATATCTTTCTATGGCTGGGTAGTATTTTGTTGTATTTATATACCAAAGTTTCTTTATCCACTTGTTGATTGATGGCTATTTGTGTTGGTTCCACATTTTTGCAATTGAGAATTGTGCTGCTATAAACATGTCTGGTCAATCACTGTGTTTAAAGGATAATGATGATGATCTATACCATTTATCAAAAGTTCAGCATTCAGTGAATAAAAACACTTTTACATTTTGTATCTCATTGAACCTTTGAAACACTTTATTGCTGTATGCATTTTTGTTTCTTCTATTTTCTGAGTGAGGCAACTAGAACTTGAAAATTAAGTGACTAGTACACAGCTAGGAAATGGAGGAACTAGGGAAATGACTCTACATCTTCCTGTCCAGATCCTATTTGTTTAATTGTTTCGTTATCCTGCTTCTCTATCATAATAATGAAGATAGGTGTGATGGCTAATATTGAATATCAACTTGATTGGATTGGAGGATGCAAAGTACTGTTCCTGGGAGAGTCTCTGAGGGTGTTGCCAAAGGCGATTAATATTTGAGTCAGTGGATGAAAGGGTGTTTATTAGGAACAATTGACTCACACAATCACAAGGTGAAGTCCCACGATAGACCGTCTGCAAGTTGAGGAACAAGGAAGCCAGTGGTGGATGAGTCAGTGTCCCAAAACTTCAAAAGCAGAGAAGCTGACAGTGTAGCTTTCAGTTGTGGCCAAAGGCCTGAAAGACCCTGGCAAACCACTGCTGTAAGTCCAGGAGTCTAAAAGCAGGAAGCATCCAACACGGGAGAAAGATGAAGGCCAGAAGACTCAGCAAGTCTGTCCTTCCATCATCTCCTGCCTGTTTTATTATATCCACGCTGGCAACTGATTAAATAGTGCTCACCTAGACTGAGGGTGGGTCTGCCTCTCCCAGTCCACTGACTCAAATATTAATCTCCTTTGGCAACACCCTCACAGACACTCCCAGGAACAGTACTTTGCATCCTTCAATCCAATCAAGTTGATATTCAATATTAACCATCACATCTAACTTCATCATTATGATAGAGAAGCAGGATAATGAAGTGGACCTTTATAGCACCTGACATACATCAGAGTTTTTCAACTGTGACATTTATTGACCTTTTGAGCTGAATACTTCTTTGTGGTTGAGAGCTGTTCTGTGCATTGTAGGATGTTTAGTAGCATCCCTGGTCTCTTTGCCTACCAGTCGTGACAACCAAAATTGTCTCCAGATATTGGCAAATGTCCCCTGAGGGGCAGAATAGCTCCAGTTAGAATCATTGCCATATAGTGTTTTATTTGATCTTCTCAGTGTTTTGTAGGTAAGTAGAAACGTTTATTGATTTAGAAGATGAAGCACTGGAGACTCTAAGACATTAAGTGACATGCTGAGAGTTACGAAATTAGTAAGTGGGGGACCAAGGACTCAAACCCAGGACTTTTTGCTACAGGTTCAGTGTATTTTCCATTGTTTATGCTTGAGGTGTTTGTTTTGGTTAAGACCACTGTTCCAATTGCTTTAGATACTGCCAAATTGTCTTAAGGAAGTATTGCAACTGGATAAGGAAGAGTGTTTAGTGAACAGAAGATAAGTATAACTTTTTTCCCTTTCTTCACTTGGACAGAAAGATGTTACTCAATATTTTAAAGGACAATCCACAGATCAGGCCTTCCTAAGTGTGCTGATGTTATTGTCCAGATTGCAGTTGCATTGCCTTCTCTTACTTTCAAACAAATAAAATAATAAAGTTACTGGTATAAGCAAGCAGAAGCCAACATTTTCCCTAGCTTTTTCTACGTCCCAATGATACCTTATCCTCAGCCAACCCTTGGGAAGTTAAAAAAAAGTTGAAAAGATTCCATTTTGATTTCTTTTTTCTCCCTGCTTTATTTACTATGAAAGCAATATGCACCAAACACCAGCCACCTACACATTCAGCCCATCTTTGAGTCAAACACTTCATTTAGCTTCTCTAGTGTTTCCGGATTTCTCAACTGGGATTGCCCACTGGGGTGTGATCTAAGTAGCACCATCATGAGTTCCAATTCTGGGCCTGTAAGCAAAAGAACACAGCTTCTCTTAGCCCATTATTAACTGCCAAGAGAACTGTTCTTCAGTGGGAATATCAGGCAGGGAGTGCCTCTTGAGAGAAGAAGGTATCTTCAAGGGAGCAGTGCTTTATCAAGCCACTTCAGCCCTGACCTTTGCTTCTGCCTCATTTTTTTTTTTCTAATGGTTTCAGACCAAAAGTCGATTTATTTTTTAAGTGCATCTCTGTCTAGTGTCTTCAGAGAATCCCTGTGAAGTCTGCTAGACTTGCTAATAGCTACCAAGGCTGAATCATGTTACTTTACTAACCACCAGCCTCTGTCAACGTTGTCTGGGTTTATTTTGGAAAGTTATTGGGTTGTTTATGAGTAAATTGTAAAGTGTTCTTCTTGAAAAGTTGTTCACCATACCATCTTGTGGCACTAAGGTAGACAGATGAGCACTCCTAAAGGAACATTGTAAGAAAGGTGAAAATTTACGGGTGGCTTTACCTCATTTTTCTTACTTATTCTAAAAGATTTTCATTTTCCTATATTGTATGCTGTCTTAAATTCTTTCTTTGAAGAGGGACATAATTAAATGAGTAGGGAATTTATAGATCTAATTTTGTGAAACATGAACGTATCGCATTGATGGAGAATTATAAGATAAAGAAACAGATATGGATCTAGTTCACTCTGTTAGGTAAATAGTGAAGATAAACAATGCAAAATGATGCCTAAACATGCCTATGCTTTGTAATTGTAAGAGTTTCTGTTCTACAGAGCCTTGGTGTTTATATACTAATTAAATCTATTTTTTTATTAATTGAACAAATATTTATTTCATGCCTACTATGCAGTAGACATGGTATTAGAAATGGATATTTAAGGATAAATTTAAAAATGATTTTCATGAAGGAATTCAGTCTGATAGAAGAGTCAGATACAAAAATAACTAATTATCTGACAATATAATATAAAAGTATAGAGCACAATAGAAACGGTAATGAAAAAGTGGTATGAAACTGACAACTTTTATTTGTACCGAACTTTTCATCTTTTGTGGTAAAATCTTTATTGTGGGGAAGTATGATTTTTTTCCCTTCATCATGATTCTATTGCAGGACAGGGTGGTGGGAGGGCAGTTCTGCTTTTCTCCAAATGATGGGAAAATACTGGAGGAGATGTTTTCTCCATTTCTTACTAGTTTTCCTGGAGGGAAGGTGAATATCCAATTGATTGTAGAGAACTTGATTTCCACTGGAGCACGTTTTCCCATGTGTGCATAGTTACTGCATTGAAAATGGAACAAAAGCCCATCTCTGATTTTCTTGGATCCTCATTCTGTGGAGGTCTGGGTTTTAGAGGAAGGCTGATCTGACCGTCAACATGCACTCAGGGTGTATTGGCAGAGGTGACTCTACTAAAGGCAGATACTGGGTCTAGATTTGGAGAGGAACTTCATTAAGAAGGTTCCATTTTGGCTTTCAGTTCAAGCAACATTCTGCAGCATCTCTTTACTAGGGTACCCAAGTTATCAGGTGATGATTTGCAAAGCTATCCATTGATCTCCATTTAGCTTTAGATATTGATCTCTACCAGGTAGAACCCAGAAGATAGAAGAGATGAATTAGCAGCATTCCTTACATTCAACAATCTCATCTGATAATCATAACAAACTTATGAGACAGTTAGGGTGGGGATTACTTTTCTCATTTTGCATGTGAAGAAGTAGGTAGAGATTAAAGTTAAGTGGAATAATGGAATGCCGGAAGCACAGATATGGGTTCAAATCCTTGTTCTGCCACCTATGAGTGAGCCGGCATGGGAATAAGTTCCTTAATTTGCTGAGCCTCAGTCTCTTCTTCTGTAAAATTGAGACTGCATCATCTGTTTTATAAGTTGTTGTGAGAACTAGACATTGTATGTAGACAGCACTAGGCACAATGTCTAACACATACCAGTGAATATTTGACCTGAGATGGAGTGGATATATAAAGCCAAAGCAGAGAATTAAAGGATCCAGGACAATTGAGACCAAGAAGTAACTGAATGAGCCAGTGGGGAGGTCATCTGGAGAAGTTCCACAATAAAGTGCAGATATGTAGGATGGCCTCATGGGGGTATCAGCATTACCTAATGTGGGAGTCTTTTTTTCATTCATAGAAGCTAAAACAAGATAGATGTTAGTCTTAGACCAATGACCCCCAACCCTTTTGGCACCAGGGACTGCTTTCATGGAAGATCATTTTTCCGTGGACCAGGGCAGGGAAGGGGTATGGTTTCGGGATGATTCAAGTGCATTACATTGATTATGCACTGTATTTCTGTTATTATTATATTGTAATATATAATAAAATAATGAAATAATTATACAAGTCATCATAATATAGAATCAGTGGGAGCCCTGAGCTTGTTTTCCTGCAACTAGAGGGTCCCATCTGGGGCTGATGGGAGACAGTGACAGATCATCAGGTATTAGAGTCTCATAAGGAGCGTGCAACCTATATTCCTCACATGTGCAGTTCACAATAGGGTTCATGCTCCTATGAGAATCTAATGCTGCTGCTGATCTGACAGGAAGTGGAGCTCAGGTGGTAATGCGAGTGATGGGGAGTGGCTGTAAATACAGATGAAACTTCGATCACTGACCTGCCACTTGCCTTCTGCTGTGTAGACTGGTTCTTAGCCCAGTCTGTGGCCCAGGCTGTTGGGGCCCCTGTCATAAACTATGTTAAGCTCACTGAGCAGAAGCATATTTCTCAGAAGATATTCTAGTTTTTTTTTTTTGTTTGTTTGTTTGTTTGGAGGGAGGTAATTTCTTTAATTTGCTGCACCTCAGTTTCCCCCTGAGTTGGGTGGGTAAACTGTGGTACAGATATAGTGTGCTCCAGGATTGGAGGGACCAGACTGTTTTTTCTCCAGCTCTTTGGGAGGCCAAGGCAAGAGACTCTCCTGAGGCCAGGAGTTCAAGACCAGTCTGGGCAACATAACGAGATCCCGTTTCCACAATTTTTTTTTTTTAAATAAAATATTTTGTTGTATAAACTGAAACACTGGGCACTTGGAGAGACATGATCAATTTTATGGATTGCTGTGAATTATAGCATGATGTATTCAACTGTAACTTTTGTATCCCTTAGGAAGATGGTGAAGATAGCTGGATTGTCTCTGCAATTTTTTCATTGGCCATATAAAGTCAAGCTTTGCATTTGGGATTTTCCAGGTTGTTGTTGGTAACAATATTTCTTGAAAGCATGCCATTTAGAATTATTTCTTCCTTCCTAGGAACATTGGTGGGTGCATGTGGGAGGAAAAATGGCAAAATAAAGGACAAGCTCTGATGCATACACAGTCCCTCTACAAATGCATCTGAGCCATAACTGAGCAGTCATGATACTCTCCATTAATTTAATGAAATTAATTTTTTTCATATGCCACTTTCAATGCTACAAAGTACTTTACAGTGAGAGGCAAAGGAGATAATGAGATAATGTTTTATGGAACCATGCAGCAGCAAGTTTCCTATCATTAGCAAGACAAAAGAATATATTAAAAACGGCGTGGTTAAAAGAAAACTCCGAAATAGCAACCAGAGAAGAAAGTGCAAAAGCAGGATGTGGCTCTCAAAGGTACTTTATCCTGTACCTTGAAAATGACTCATTTTATTATTGGGATTCAGAATGAGCCGAGGCAAGTGAGTCTAGGAGCTGAGCCCTTTCTAATGCCCTTTCTAGAGCGTTAGTTCAAGGCAAATATATTCAACGCTTCTGGTTGCTCATTCGTAAGGTAGTTTGGCATGGTGGAAAGATTGTAATATTTGGAGTCAACCAAATCTGTGTTCCAATCCAGTTCTGCCATTCACTGGCCCATGTGTGATTCAGTTTCTTCATCTATGGAATGAATATAAAAACTTGTCTCAAAAAAAGCGACTTTCCCCTCCACTTTGGTTAGTAACAAAGGCTTTTAGGTTAGTCTATCACATCATTTGGATCTTTCTGGCTGCAGCTGTGTGTGTGTGTGTGTGTGTGTGTGTGTGTGCATGTGTTGGGGAAGGTTGTCAGAGTGGGGAGGGCTCAACAGATGGTACAGGTTGCCTATTCAACACCCATGGCTCTTTTTTTTGCCATGCTGGCAGAGCTCCCGTTTAGTCCCACCCATTCCTAAATGAGACAACTTTTAATTGGTCTAAGCCTATAAAGGTCCCGTTTTCTTGACAATTATTCATTTAAGGGTGGACATCGGGACTCAGTTTTGGTCATTGTGACATAAGGGGAATTCTGCCAGGGGACTTTTGGGGAAGTTTTTTTGCTCTTTAAAAGAGATGCATGCAAAAGGAGCAGTATTTTTTGTGTGCTGAATGTTATCATATCCGCATAGGATGCATGACACTGCACCAGCCATCTTGGGACCAGGAGTGAAATTAGCTCCAAAAGAAACATGCTATAGAAAGAGACCAGGGATGTTAGTGGTGGTCTTATCTGCTAAACTAGCCAACTCTGTAATGGCCTCCCACTAGATATCTGTTATGGGAGCTAACACATCCATTTATTGTTTGAGCAATGGTTATTTGGGCCCTCTTTTATTTGTAGCTTAAGGCATCCTAACTGATAGAAGAGTCTGTCAGTTGGGAATCTAGAATTTGACCCCAAGTTCAATTACTCTTTAAGTTTAGAGGAAGGTTCTTGTGTTTCTTTCACTGGTGCAGCTTTATTTGAAGTGAAATTAAAAAATAGTTTCCCATGTTCACCTGTCCTAAGTCAGCCTCCAGGGAAATATTTGGATACCAGCACCTTTCCTGTTCCTGTATACAGACAGATACCTGACTGGGTCTAGTGGACTCATGAGCTGTTCAGCCTGGACAAGAGAAGGGGAAGCTATGAATAATTTATGGAGTCCCCATTTCACATATATTTTGGTTCCCATGATAAGAGTTTAAAAGGACGTAGAATTGTATTATCTTCATTTAAAGATAGAAAAATTGAGACTAAGAAAGGTATAAGAGTTTGCCAAGATGTCTACTATTTAGTGGTAGAGTCAGTATAAAAATACTAGAATGCGCGCACGATTTCCTAGATGAAGAGATGAAACTCCAACAAAGTTCGGGGACATAAATAAGCAAATTAATTGTCGGGGCTGGTCTAGAATCTAGGTTTCTTGATGCCTTATCCTGAATTTCTTAAATTGCCTATCCTAACCAAGATTCTCTGATGCTAGCAATAAGTAGATTGGTGGAGATTCACCTATCAAATTCATTCATTCTTTCACTATGTATTTATCATGCATCTACTGAATAGCCAGCACTGTGCTGGGAATTGAGTATACAGTGGTGACCAGAAGGAGTTGGTCCCTGCTGCTCCCTTGGTTGGGGCTGTACCTCTGGGTGGGTCATGGATGGGACTGAGACAGCAGATAGGGTGGCCAGGAAAGGCCAAGGACCCTTTGTAGAGGACGCAGAGAAAAGCAGGACTTGGCAGAAAAACCCAGTCTCTGGGGCATAGGGACTGAAAGAAATTTACCTGTGGGTGAAGATGAGGCCTCAGGACCTTGGGACATGCTGTCTCTGTTGAGAGCCAGCACCTTGTGTTTCAGGGTAGAGCGTGCACCCGGGGCGGAGCTTTTCAAAAAAGTTTGGCTCCAGGGGATATTCTTGGTGGGTCTGTTTTATCCAGACCCTTCCAGAAAGCATTTAGATGTGGCCCTGTTTGTTGATATAGTCCTATATCTCCTTTAGTGGGAAGTTTCTGGAAGACGCAACTGCTTTTCTTCTTTCTTTTTTGTAAATGTCCTTTGGCAATGTTCGGCAAGCCTAGACACCTCCCAAGGGAAGCCCACAGGAAAACTGAGAAAGAAGCAGTGGTGTGCTGGTGAAAGTTTAACAACTGGCTCTGTCAGGGGAGAGGCGGCCGGGAGGGGAATTCTTGATTTGTTGCGTTTTCTACTTTCTGTGGTGTGAATACTCCCACCATGGCTGATTTCAAACCACCAATGTAATGTCAGCCAATATCCAAAAATTCCAAAAATTGAACAATAGGCTCCTGGGAGCCAGTGTGAGGTGGCTGCAGCACATCCTGGCTCTAGTACACTCCCAGAGAGAGGCATAGTGGACCACTGGTGCAGTTGTTAGCCCCCTAGCATATCTGGAAGGGACAATGTGAGTACCACAGGTGATTTCCGGAGGCGGGGCTTATATCAGCATGGACACTTTGCCCTGACGCTTGCACCCCTTTCCTCTACCTTTGAAATATCGGCTGATTTCTGGCCATCCTCTCTTTTCCAACTCTCCTCCTTTGCAGTTTTTTCTTTTATCTCTGAGAGAGATATATATATGTGTGTGTGTGTGTGTGTGTGTGTGTGTGTGTGTGTGTGTGTGTGTGTGTGTGTATATATATATTTTAAAGAAATACCTGGAACAAAAATCTTGCTTTCTGTTTAAACAAGAGATACTTTTGAGGCTTGTTATTGATTTTTCTGTTATTCCCATACTGCATCAAGTTCGAAAGAAGCGGTGTTTTTTTTTTTTTGTTTGTTTGTTTTTTGTTTTTTTTTCTCCCATTAGAGAAAATAAACATCCTACGGGCTTTTCCTCATATCACAAACTGGTACCTTCTGAAGCGCATTTGGAAGGTGAAATGTCAGGTAGCAGGGTCTTGGGGCTGCCTGAAGAGAGTCTCCTATTTCCAACAGACTCTAATTTTCAAAGCTGCTCCTTTCCTTAATATGATTTAGAATTTTATTTGTTCAGCCTGTAAAGTAGAGCTGAGAATATCACAGACTCAAGATATGAATCCTATTAATGAAACAGCATTTAGAAATGAGAGCATTGCTGTCTTGGCTATTACATCGTCTGTAGATTAATCATAATGTTTTGAGGACCCTGTCCGATTAGAAGCTTATTTTAAACAGCAAATTTCATGTGACTAAAGAGTGCAATTATTGGTTGCTATCTTCAGTGGACAGTTACAGGGCAGATTTAAAAAAATGAACATTTCTTAAAAGTGATTAAATGGGTGGGAGCCCCATTCTGGAAACAGAAGGAGGCAAAGGAAAAATAATGAAATGAAATGAAAAGGGATTTGAAAATTAAAAAGCAAGTTAATTTGTCATTGTTGTGCAGAAAAGCCTCCAAGATGGGAAATGATTACCTGGGCTGAACTACTGAGGCCTTAAGGCTACGCCTCGTATGTGAGTGTCTGTTATTTTTGTCCTGTCTTAAATAGAAAAGAAGCATTCACTGGAAATCAGAAAGCCAAGGGTTAGAAGTTGCCTCCTCACTTCACTGATATAGGAAGTCTTTGCTAACAACTACTCTTGAGTAAAAGATAGCAAAGAACATCTTAGGAAAAAGGCAAGAGCAAGCTGCTTTTTAGAATGAATAGGAAGGAGGGAGAGAACGTATGAGCAGGAAGAGGCAGGTGGAGAAATATTCATTTTTGGAGCAAGTCTCTAGATGCAGCAGAGGAGCTACAGCTCTGAAGTCAGACATAGCTGCGTGTGAATCTTGTCCTCATCACATCTTAACTGTGTGACTATGAGCACGTTTCCTAACCTCTCTGAGCTTCAATTTTCCCACCTGAACAATGGGATCAGTGCACCTAGGATTGTTGAGAAAATTAAATAGAAAGTGATGGAACATACAGCACACATTCAATAAGATGTTGTTGCCTTCTCAGGGTCTTGACCAATTGCTCTGAGCCAAAATACAGTTACAGTTATGTTACATGTGGTGAACACTCCCATTTTTATTGTATTTTCTGCCACAGTCTGATGGGATTCTAGAGGCCAAAGCTGATGGCTATTTAGGCAGATGAGTGAGCCTCAGAGGCCATCCCAGCCCTTCCAGATCCCCAGTGTAGAGAGACTCATCCTGCCTAGGGACAGCTTTTGGGAGTGAGGATGAGATTTAGGTTGACCATGAATCCTTGGCTGTTAACTGTCCTTGTCATGAGCTAGTCTCAATCTGTAAACAGGTGGTAGTGGAGGGGAAAAGTCATACATTTTATGTTTTTGGTAGAGTTATTATTTTGTTATTTTCTCTATAAGTGCAGTACTGACTCATTTCACAAAAAAAATCAGCAAACACAAAGAAGCTGAAAGAAGAAAATATAAGATACTCACAATTCTTCTACCCACATTAAGATATTAGTGTGTGATTCTTAAACTTTTTATTCTTATTGAATGAGTTTATTCCCCTAAGAATGAGTTCCGTATCTTATTATACACCTACATTTGTTTCAATATACACATCATACTTTCAGTTAAATTACTTAATGTTCCCCACTCCTAGGTCCTTGAGGACAATTGACTCTGTGGGTGACTCTATGGCTAATCCAGTGGCTTTTTGTGCCGGTAGATAAACTGGTGTGTCCTAGTTTGGGATGTCTTTTTCAAGGCCATTTTCTTATATTCTGTGCATATATATGCTACAGTGCTTACAGCTGTTTGCTCTGGGTAGTTAAAAACATGGATATTCAAAATTTTAATATTTTGCCTGTCTGTTTTTGCTTATGTATTTGAAATGAACATGTATTGGTTTTACAACAACAAACTATTCCATATGTAAAACTTTACAGAAAATATATTGAAATCTGCTTGCAAATTGTGTACGGTCTATACTTGAAATGTAGTAAAGGCCATAAATACAAATGTATACACACATATAGACATATATATATATATATATAGCTATGTAGAGATTATATAACTATAGATTTACTTTTATCTATGTATGTTTTAAAATCTCTATATAGTTATACATGTATATGTGTATGGTTTTGTATGGCAGTATGTCATGAATATATTTTCATGTCAAATACATTTTACCCCATAATTTTCTTGGTTGCGTGACTGTAATAAAATGCATATAGCCACTGTAAAATACGATTCAAATGTTAACTTAAAAATTGAAGGAGAACCCCATATATTTTCTTATACAACTGTAACATAATTAGCCCTATATTGTTGGGTATTTGTGTTTTTCCTAATTTTTTAGTATTAGAAATTATGTTCTGTTGAATATTCTCCTATGTATCCTTAATTATTTGACATGTCGTATTTTTCTCTATATGTAGATGAATGTAGACATATTGTATTTTATTTATTTATTATTTATTTATTTATTTTTGAGATGGTGTCTTACAGTGTCACCCAGGCTGGAGTGCAATGGTGCGATCTTGGCTCACTGCAACCTCTGCCTCCTAGGTTCGAGTGATTCTCCTGCCTCAACCTCCCAAGTAGCTGTGACTACAGGTGCCCGCTACCATGCCTGGCTCTTTTTTGTATTTTCAGTAGAGACAGGGTTTCACCTTGTTGGCCAGGCTGGTCTCAAACTTCTCCTGGCCTCAAGTGATCTGCCTGCCTCAGCCTCCCAAAGTGTTGGGATTATAGGTGTGAGCCACCACACCTGGCCTGGACATGTTGTATTTTAAAAGTCAGTTTAATAATCTTATGTTAATGTTAAAATGTTGTGTTCCAAATTTCAGTGTTATGAACACTGATTAGGTTCACAGGCTAGCCCACAACAATTAATTTAATACACATTGTAGCTAAGATAGGATTTTGATACTATTGTATTATAGCGGATTCATCTGTTTCCTCCCCCATCCCCCAAATACGTTCAAGTCCTAAACTCCTGTACCTGTGAATGTGACTCCATTTGGAAATGAGTTTTTGCAGACATAATCAAATCAAGATGAGGTCATACTGGATGAGGACAGGCTCTAGATTCAGTGACTCTTGTCTTCCTAAGAGACTTGGACCCAGAGGGAAGAAGATCACGTGAGGACGGAGGCAGAGGTTGGCATTATGCTTCCACAAGCCAAGGAATGCCAGGACCCATCAGAAGTTGGAAAAGGCAAGAAAAGATTCTCTTCTAGCACCTTCGATGGAGGGTGGCCATGCTGACACCTCAGTTTCAGAATGTTGGCCTCCAGAATGGTGAGTGAATAAGTTTCTATTTTTCTAAGCTACCCAGTTTGTGGCATTTTGTTATGGCAGCCCCAGGAAACTAATATATATACCCAATCACCTTTCTGAATGTATTTCTCCATAGAATGAATGTTGTAAAGGGAGGTTATATTCCAGTTACAGCCCACAAAACGTATCTAGTGCCTAATATAGTTGAAACATAACACTATCAAATTAAATGTCGTTAAAGCAGTCTCTCATGGAAAGTTCAACCTATATACTGGGCCAGAGGGATTCTGCCTTCCTTGGTCCCATGCAGACAGACATGGAGACAGTTCCCTATTCTGCCAGGAGACGGCGCTTTCGGCAGTGAGTCTTACAAAATTAAGTGAGCATCTTTAACTCAGCCAACATTTAATGACCGCCTATTGTGCTGGTATACGGTGGTGGATCACACCAAGTCCATCCTGCATGGGATGAACAGCTCAGTGGAAGATAAGGAAAATAGGCGTTTGGGGAGGATGGTAAATGTGAACTGCATAGAATCCTGTTGGGACTGGTGAAGAGACGCTAGGTTTTGGGGGTGGGGGAAAGGGAGGGGAAGGGTGGCCATTTCTGCTAGGTGAAGAAAATCTAGGAAGTTTACATTGTCATTGTCATAGCTTGAGGAATTGCCTTATGTACACTTAGGAGAGAAATTTTCCCAAGAGGTCTCTTGCAAATTCCTCTGAGATTCTAGCCACTTCTGTATCATTTTTAGTGCCAGCTCACCTTACTTCTTATTCATGCCAGGCCAGGAAAACAGATTTGTGACTGAAATTTGATTACCATACATTTGTAGGATTGGTAGGATTGTGACCTCGAATCAGTTTAATTGGCCTAATCCATTGGAGCTGAGTAATTGAATGCCAGCAAAAATGAGTCCCAAACTATTGGCAGTGGCTTGCTTTCTGGTAGGAAGATTGTTTTAATGTGGTAAATGGATGTTTTAGGGTCATCAGTTAATTTCTTTTACGTCCCACATGTTAATAGTCAGAGGAAACAATTGTATACCTAACTGACAAAGATACAAGATGTTGATTCTATGGCAAATTCCTTGGAATGAGAAAATCTGGGAGAGTAGTCCAACAGCAGTGACTTTAATATTTCCATTTAACAATGAGGCAGATGTATATCTACCTAATATCTTGGAGGGTAGGATATTGATTTCCAAGGCCAAGGTAAGGACATACGATGTGGACAATTGTGAGGTAACAGTGAGAAAGGGCTTAAACCTTTCCTGAGAATTGTTCCCAGTTGCTGTATTTATCTGAAATATTAGGCTTCTCAAACTTGATGACTTCCCAGTCTGACTTAATTATTTTAATTATGAAGTTACTTAAATATATGAAAACATAATCATTTGTATAAACCCTTTAATAGCTCCTAGATAACTATAAACCCCATCACATTTACACATTGAAGAACTGGTCTTAATTTGAATTATTTTTTAGTTTGTAGCTTCATTTGTATATAATATGTTGGACAATGTTGGCTGAAACTACATTATCACGCTCCATATGAATTTAGTTCTATTGGATTCTTCATTGCTGCAGTGTCCCTTTGTTCCCTTCATGTCATATCACAAGCATTTCATTTATTTATTAGTCTTTGTTCTCTTTCTTTTTTTTTTTTGAGATGGAGTCTCGCTCTGTGGCCCAGGCTGGAGTGCAGTGGCGAGATCTCGGCTCACTGCAGGCTCCGCCTCTGGGGTTCACACCATTCTCCTGCCTCAGCCTCCCGAGTAGCTGGGACTACAGGTGCCCGCCGCCACACCTGGCTAATTTTTCGTATTTTTAGTAGAGACGGGGTTTCACTGTATTAGCCAGGATGGTCTTGATCTCCTGACCTCGTGATACACCTGCCTCGGACTCCCAAAGTGCTGGGATTACAGGCGTGAGCCACCATGCCTAGCCTGTTCTCTTTCAATTTTTAAGTTAACATTTGAATAGTGTTTTGCAGTGGCTATATGCATTTTATTATAGTCATGCATCACTTAACAATGAGGATATGTTCTGAGAGGTGCATGGTTAGGCGATTTCATCATTACGGGAACACCACGGAGTGCACTCACACAAACCCAGATGGGATAGCCTACTACACACCTGGGCTATGTGGTCTAATTGCTCCTAGGTTATACACCATACAATGTTACTGTACTGACTACTGTAGGCAATTATAACACAATAGCAAGTATTTGGGTATCTAACATATCTAAACATCAAAAGGGTACAGTAAAAATACAGTGTAAAAGGTTAAAAAAAAAACCAACACAAATAGTACACCTGTTTGGCACTTATCATGAAAGGAGCTTGCAGGATTGGAAGTTGCTCTGGGTGAATCAATGAGTGAGTGGTGACTGTGAAGGCCTAGGACATTGCTGTACACTTTTGTGGACTTGATAAACACTGTAGACTTAGGTTACACTAAATTCATTAAAAAATTGTGCTATAACATCATGAGATCTCTGATGTCATTAGGTGTAGGAATATTTCAGCTCCATTGTAATCTTATGGGACCACCAATGTATATGTAATCTGCCAATGACTGACATGTCCTTATGTGGCACATGATTGTATTTGTATTTTGTATGGCTTTCATGTAACTGAGAAGTAATTTTCAAACTCAAAACCAAACCCTTGCAAATTCCATAAAGATGTATGTAAAATGTCTCATCAAAAGTCTGGGACATTTCAGGTTCTTGATGAAAGGTTCTGTTGTGGTGGTAATGTATGAAATCAAGCCTTCTAGAGGCTTCCAACCCTTCACAGATGCTAGTGAGTTTACCTAGATGCAGCTTGGTTTAGAGGACTGCTCCTTTCCTGGCATAGCACGATAGTACAAGCAGGACACAAGACAGGCAAGGTTGGAAGGTGGAAGCATAATTGAGCTAGAAAGGAAGGATACAACAACATGCAATTAGTGTGCTTCTGGCCTCAAAGATGTGAGTTATCTGTGACCTGTCCTTGCAACTGATTGTCTACTGTGATGTAACTATAAGGGAGGGAGAGGTTTCCAGGTCAAATATGAGATGGCCTGGGTCTAAATCCTAGCTCTGCTGCTCACAGCTGAGTGACCTTGGGCACAGTTGTGGAAACACAGGCTAGACTGCTGGGACCAGAGGTCCCAAATACAGTGACTCATACAAGGTGGATGTTACAATTATCCCTTGAATAACAGTCTAGATGAGGAGTCCAGGGCTGATATGGGGGCTTGACAGCATGAGAGAACAGCCTCCTTTCATCTTGTTCTTCTGTCAACCCTGACTTCATCTGCATGTTCAAAGACACTGGCCACCATGTTTGCATTTCAGCCACAGGCAGAGGAAAAGATGAGGAAAAGGAAGTCACACCGTCAGTCATGCCATCAGCTAGAATTTACATGGTTATGAATGTTGCAGATTACCCCTTGCAACATTTCTAGAGAAGACGAAAGGAAATATATCTGGGTATGTGTGTTGGGTGGAGGCATGAGACGGCATCTGGAAATCTCTGCTCCAGCTTCCTAAGTCTAGGTTTCCTCATCTTTTAAATAAGGATATTGCTGGTCTACTTCACAGGGTGGGGACATCAGTATTAAATTGAAGTTTCCATTGAGAGTTTTTGGTGTAGCACCTGACACTGAGCAAGTAAGAGGCACTGTTACCCACACATGTGGGCAACTCTATCAGCCAGTGCGATGTCACTCATGGCTGTGGCTTTCCATCACATTAAATGATGTAGAGTGCCCTAGACAGTCAAACTCTGATGGCAGTGACCATGATGATTGGCAGTGATGCCACTCTGAGGCCATGCTGTGCAGAAAGCTTTCTTCTTGACCTCAAGTTTCTGCAGGCAACATGGCAAAGTGGCCTCTAGAACCAGACTGCCCGTATTGGACACCTGGCCCTGCCCCTTAGAGCTGTGCCATTTGAACCAAGTTACTTCATCTCTCTATCCCCCAGCTTTCTCATTTTTAAGATGAAGATAACAGCATCTGTCTGATAGAATAATTCAATGACCTCTTTATCTGTGAAGTGCTTATAACAGCACAGAGCACATGGAAATTGCTGTGTAAGTCAGTATATATTAAATAAATACAATTATTATAGATACGCTGTTTAGTCCTAATATTAGAAACCTTATCATATACTAGAGCCATCAAAAAAAAAAAAAAAAAAAAAAAAAGAGGTTGATTCCTTACTTGCTTCCTAGAATGGAAGCTCCATTAAGAGAGAGAATTTGTCTTTCTCTCTGCTAGATCCCAGGGCCTGGAACAATACCTGGCCCTTTGTGGCACCTGATGGAGCCTTGGAGGTTTGGTGTTCCTGTGTCAAAACGGACCTGACATCTTATTTTCTGTGTGTCATCTGCTACTAAGGAGATAGTATCCCAATGAAAGGAAACAGTCATTATCTTCAGGGAAAGTCCTGGATATCAACCCTCAGGTATGGAGCCATGGAAAGAACAAATACTGATGCTGGGGTAGAAAAATTTGCTTTTAAGAACTGGTCCTGCCCCTAGCTATCTGCAGGACTTTAGGGGAAGGGGGATATGAATGCCTTAGTTTCCTCATCTGTAAAATGGAAATGACATTGGCCTTATAGGGCATTTTGAGAAATAAGTGTGTGAATTCATTATAAATATAGGGTGTGTCTTCTGTGCCTAGTGCAGTGAATACAACATGTCTATTCGTTGTGAAGGGGCCTTGCTAAATGTGGAGGGCATCCTCATGAGGGGAAATAGGATTCATAACATGAAGGAACTGGGCCCATATGAGGCTGCCGTTGAATGCAGAGGAAGACCCCGAGTTGGGCATTTTACAAGGGGACATCTAATAATCTGTAACTTGCATCTGGAGAGAGGAAGACTGCTTTTTGTGATGTGAAATTATTTTGATCTTTAGGTGCAGCATTTGCTTTCAATTGAAATGTTTTTTTCTAACATAGGAAGATTCTGTGCACTATTCCAAGAAGCCCGCAGACCCTTTCTGCAGTGATTGTAATGTGATTTGCTGCATACATCAGAGGGTGAGGGAGCTGTGTGCTTCTTGTGCAGAAGGCAGATTTGATTTCAACTCTAGAGGCAAATAAAGGAAACCTGGGAAACAAATATGAAAAATCTGAGCAAATGTGGAAATGAAAAAAAGGGGGATGGGAAAGGGAGAAAAGACAGAACCCTGAGAGTAAACAAGAGGGCTTGCTTTTGGTAACCTCTCTTTCTACTTCTAATGAGCTTGGACCAGACCTTCACTGAATATTGTTTTGGTGAGATTTGCCTCACCTTGGGGACACAAAGCCAGAAGCTTTCCTCGATAACACACAGAATAAAGAAACCTCGTTCATTACAAATGGGAGAAAGAACAACAGAGACTTTGATGTCTTTAAAATCAATTCAGCAAAGATTGTTTTAGGTGGAGGTTATGAGAAATGAGGAATAACGACATGGCAAAACTGTTTCTGCAGGGGAGGAGCCTTAGTCACAGGAGACTGCTTTGCAAGGCATGATTGGCATCCCATGACCTGACCAAATGCTCCAGGGTCAGAGTCACCTCCAAGACAGGGTCCCTGTCCCTGTGGCTGTTACTCCCTACACAAGGCTATTTGGGCTCACCTTTTGTCCACAGTGATTCTCTGTTTACCAAAGGTCTACAAACCAATCTGTCCATATAATCTATGTTAAGCAGGGGTGACTCTTTCATGCAGATGACTTCTGACCTTACTATCCAAATATTACAGTAATGGCCATCTGGAACTCTTACGGTGGCAATTCTTATGATATCATTCCCAGCTTGGTTGAGAGGTATTATGGTATCCAGGCAGGCTCATAGTGGGAAGTGGGGCATATTTTGGTGAAAGCATAGCTTTGTGCCATCTCTAAAACTGTACTATGCAGACAGCTGATAACTTCATCTATCAGCAAAATAAGCACTATGTTAAAAACAAACTCATTGACAACCACGATGAAAAATGAAGACACTGCACAAAAACCATGATCTGAGATGAAAAATAAAGCTCCCTATATGTGGGCAACCAGGGATTGGGCACATTAGTGTCAGCTGAAAGAACAGAATCTGTTCAGTTTTACTGAAGTGGATATGACTTCTCAGGATTATGTGAAGAATAGACATTCATGTGTTCATTCATTCGTTCATTCATTCACGCAAAAGGCAATTACTGAGTACCTTCTAGGTGCCAAGAACTATGCTAGGGCCTAGGAATTCAAAGATGTATCTTAAAAATTGTCTCTGGTACTAAAAACTAGCTAGAGGGGAGACAGACATGCAAATAAACATATGCCATAAAATAATTGGTCTAATGGCGTCTGTACAACAGAGAAAAGTCTTCTTAAGAAAATGGGACAGAAGTGGCCAGGTGCAGTGGCTCACGCCTGTAATCCCAGCACTTTGGGAGGCCGAGGCGGGCGGATCACAAGGTCAGGAGATCAAGACCATCCTGGCTAACATGGTGAAACCCCGTCTTTACTAAAAATACGAAAAAATTAGCCAGGCGTGGTGGCAGGTGCCTGTAGTCCCAGCTACTCATGAGGCTGAGGCAGGAGAGTGGCATGAACATGGGAGGTGGAGCTTGCAGTGAGCCAAGATTGCACCACTGCACTCCAGCCTGGGCAACAGAGCGAGACTCCGTCTCGGGGGGAAAAAGAAAAAAGAAAATGGGACAGGAGTTTGAACAAAGCCTCCTGGAGAAAGTGTTTTCTGCTTTCTCTCTGTAATCAGTATAATTGTGTCAAGAAATTGATAGGACCATGTGCACACGTACACACACACACACAGACACACACATTTAATTCTACCTGCAAATGCCAGAAGGCTGCAGGTGATAGCAGTCTTGGCTCTGGAATTCTCCTAATGCTTGTCACAAGACCTAGGCACTTAAACAATGATTCTAGCAATGATGAGAAAGAGTCACCTAGATGGGAAGGATTTATTCATTCTAAGAAAAACAACAAACACACATTTCTTTCCTGCAGAAAGTTTGGAAGAGGGAATAGACTAGATGAAAAGGATTCAAGGCAGTGGGAACAGATAAAATATTTAATAAGCTTATAACGAAAAGGAGTGGAAAGAGCCATTGTTAGGGAAGTAAGTGAAGACTTTAAATGGCAGTTTTATTGCTTATTTTTTTCCAGCTTCTGCATCTGATCTCAGCAGTGAACTCTGCGTGTTTTTTCTAGTATGGCCCATGAGGCTCAGTTTTCTGTTTGCTATCACCTGAGCCCTGGTCTCAACCTTTGTAACTGAATTATTTGTACCCAGAGGACAAATTGAGTCAGAGGAAGCTACTTCTGCAATTACATGGGAAGAGGATGTGACAGCCTGCTGCTGCTTTGAGGAGACAGCCCCAGGGGCAGATGCAGGTGGCAGCCTGGGAGACAGCGGGCTGCAAGAATGCAGAGCCCTGGCTCCCCTCCCTACCTGCCTTTCCCAGAGGGGAAATACACCCAACAGGCAAAACAGGAGACCCTGGAGACAAAACAGCCTCAGGGTATCTCTGTCCATCATGGTTGTCTATCGAACCTTCCATCAGAGTACATTTTGGAAGATGCCTTCCCTGTAGGGCTGTTGTGAGCATTACTGACAACATGGAAAGCATTTTAGACAGGACCTGCCTGGCCAGTGAAAAGTGCAATGTAAATGTCGGCTATGGAGGAGGATGAGGAATTTCACATAAAAATGAAGAAGATAAAACCTTAAGAACTTTTAAAGTGTATATGTTTAAATATAAAACTGGCTGGGCACAGTGGTTCACATCTGTAATCCCAACACTTTGTAAGGCTGAGATGGGAGGATCACTTGAGCCAAGGTGTTCAAGACTAGCCTGGGTAACACAGTGAGATCCTGTCTCTATAAAACATTAAAAGATGAGCTGGGTGTGGTGGCACGCACCTGTAGACCCAGCTATTGCAAGAGGCTGAGGTGGGAAGATCACTTGACCCCCCCAGGAGGTTGAGGCTGCCATTAGCCAAGATTGTGCCACTGCACTCCAGTCTGCGTGACAAATATATCTATATAGGTTTTTATATATTTACATAAATATACATATTTTATATGAGTATATATATGTTTATCTATCTAAAACAGATATATATCTATATGAGTCCTAAAAAGGTGTGTGTGCGCGCACACGTGTACCTGTACACACTTGCATGCACATGCACTGTAAATGTTTGCTAAAAAAGGAATTTAATCCTTCCTTTATGTGAGAGCTTTCTTAATAATAAGTAGTAATTACAAGAGATGTGCCTCCTCTCACCTGGAGGCAAAGAAGTTTTGATTTCCGATTCTGTAAACACTGAGGTCATGGTCTTAGACTGCTAAAGCTGAGATGACCCTCTAGTGTTCCTACCAACCCCCGGCTTTTATAGATGAGAAAACACACTCAGAAAATAAGACTTGTCCAAGACCACATGGCCAGAAAGAGGCAGAGGCAGATTATAGATCCTATGAGCTTAGGGGAATTGGGAAGGAGAATTGGGAAGAGGAGTGTGAGTCCCCTTCAAGCCTTTCTGACCCAATAGGCATTGAATATTGATCCTTGAGGGCCAGGACAAGGGCCAGCCAAGCACATGGTAGCACCGAACATAGGAGATAAAGGTGCCCTTGAGCTTGAGAAGCAGATATGGAAATGTACCCCCCGGCTTCCTCTTTTTTCATTGTCTTGCTTTTGTTCTGGGTGCCATCTCTGCTGACAAAGTAATGAGCACTTGGGCAGATGCCATTGGTCAGAGTGATGTACCTCTAGTAGCTCTGGCTGTCCTGTGATTCAGTCAGGAATAGGCTGCTGGACTGACCTGGGTGGCTGTTGTGTGCGCGCGCGTGTGTGTGTGTGTGTCAGTGTGAGAGAGACAGAGAGTCACTGGGAAGTTTCAAATGGGCTTGGAAGAAAAATTTTGAAGCCTTGGGAATTGTTCTCGTTACTCATTACTCCGCTTCTTATTACCACTTTCTATTGGCCTAATCCAACCTTGGTGTAAAGTTGAAGAAAAAGAAAAATAAAAAAATAACAAAGTCAAAAGAAAACCCAAAAAACTCTCCTCTTAAAATAAACTTTTGAACAGAGTGTCCCGAAAGTCTTAATGCCTGCTTAAAACTGCACTGACTTTTGAGACACTCGGTAAGTGAAAAGATGAAAAGCTTGCAATCCGTAGAATGGAGGTGGTGAGTGGGTGAGCTGGGTAAGTCAGACAGGCTTGTGAGACTGCTCCCCAGGGAGGGCCAGCCACACATCTCAGGCCTCAGACCATGGAGAGGAGCATTTGTGGGCAATGGCCTTTGTAAGATGGGAAGCGTTTGGCAGGTGACTATGTGGTCAAGTTATTAGACTCAGAGGTGCTTAACTCACCTGGACATTTTTGTGGGATTTGGTAGGAAATAGAAGGGAGATGCTAGGTACTGGCAAAGGGACAGGGATAGAGGGACCATAAGGAGGTGAGGCTGCAAATTCACAGAGAGTGGGTGGTGGTGCTGTTTGGACTCATGCTTAGAAGTGGGGTTCAAGCCAAGTTCAATGGAATCGTTGAGGGTTAAGGAGCTGAGATTGATATCTGGGTTACATAAATAATTCAAGTACTAGCTATCTAGGAATCCAAGTCCTGAGGACTTGTGAGGTCATCTTTTCCTTAAAAACAAATAAAAAACTGCTTGTGCTCCCTGTCTCACATATGGCAGAAGTCCCATTCCAATCTTAATCTTCTCATGAACGCCTGGAGGCTGACTTTCTCTTTCCTGCCTCTTTCTCCAGTTTACTGCTGTCACTGAGTAATTCTTGATCTTTGCCTATGTTCACCTTCTCTGGCTGTTCTTTCCATTTTCCCATGTTCACCCAAATGTGCCACTAACCCTTGAAAAAATTTCCCCGACAGCATCCCCAAGTCAAGAGAGCTGATGGAGTAGACTTTTACTGAGGAGGAGTTTCAACACATTCCTGATATACAACTTGAATCATTTGTGAGACTGTCCTGGCCAATAAATCTCCCTTGGCCTTTTCCCACTGTCAGGAACGTCTCACTTGCTGTATTCTCTTCCCAGGCACTGGCCTACTTGCATTTTACTGGAGCTGTCTTCCTTTTCTTGTGGACCAATTTATGTCTGTCAATTTCTACCTGTTCCTGGACACTCCTCCCCCATCTCCTTTATCTTGGTATATTTTATTCCACTTATCTTCTTACTCTTTGGCTTTTCTTTGTCTCCTCCATCTTCAATATCTTGTCTAGAACCCATCTTTTCACAACCAGAATTGCGATCTAAATAAGGTTTTTCTAAATAACAGACTGTGTTTTCTCTAAGAGGAATTGTGCTCTCAGGTTTTAAGATAACATGTAGCCACCCCGACTTCATGAAAGCATTCTGATTTCTTAATTTAAGGAAGAGGAGTGGAAGGTATAAATATTTCTTGAGGGTTTATTAAAACCAGACCCTGGGCTAGTGCTTTTTATGCATCATTTAATTTCATCCTCAGAAAAGTCCTGTGAAGTGGGATCATCACCCAAATTTACCAAATTTACCAAGGACAGTGAGTCAGGAACACAGCACTGTGCCAGTCACATAAGCTGGTGGATGGCAGAAGTCGCCATCAAGACAAAATCTTTGGACTCTGGAGCCTGAGCTGTTTCCTTGAATCATCTTGCCTTGGAAGAGGGGATGATGACAGAGATGACCCTGTGGGTACTGGAATCTCCTTCCTTGATGGCCTGCTCTTTGCCCTCCAGCTACACTTTCCCACTCACTACTGAGGCAACTCTGGCTCTCCCTTTTCCCATCCCTTCCTGCTTTTCTCCAAGGGTGGTGGGGCCTGGGTTCTGTCAATTCCAACTGTAGCCTGTTCTCTCCTGCTCTAGCTGAAGCCCTAAGTGGTGCTTGGAGCTCTCTTGGAGTAGAATCTGCTGACTTTCTCACCCTCAGTGTCTCTTCCCCATCCCATCTCATCCTTCACTTCTGATAGACTGGCTCCAGTACCCTGTGTTGGGCACATGGTAAAGAATTTTGGCTTTGAGTTAGACATGGGGTCAAACTGAAGCTTGACCTCTCATCAGTTGTATAACCTCAGGCAAGTTGTTTAAACAATTTGCTTAAGTTTTTTCTTCTTTAAAATGGGGACAATGAGAGTATCCAACTCAGAGGGATTCTGGAAGGCCTCAATGGTATGATGTAGGTAAAGGGATTGGTACAGAGTCTGATAAATAGTGAAGGTTCATAAATGGTAGCAATCGGTGTTATGGACACAGTGATCTTGCTACAACTTTCCTCCTCCAGTGCTTGGTGGTACCCATTGCCGACCAGCCCAGACTCCTTGGCCTGACACTCAGGGTCCTTTGCTATCTATAAATTAGCCTGAGCCCACCTTTCTCATCTGTTGTGCTGTAATAATGCTGGACTACATACCACTTCCTGGCTGCAGCCCCTGGTATTAACCTAGAATAGCCACCTCTACCAACAGGAAGTCTAACCATGTTTCCAGAGCCAGCTCAATCATTTCCTGGAGATGCTCCTTTCTGACTCCTCTCCCATCCCCTCCCCTTGGGAAGTGAGCTGTCTCTAGCCTCTGTTCCTTTAGCTCTTTGAGCATGTTAATGATACACATCTCTTGCTACCCCTAGGCATGTTTATTAACTCTGCTTCAAAATAAAGTTCCTTGAAGATGGGAGCTCACTTCATGTCCTCTGTGTCATGGGCAGTGCTGAGAATGAATTCAGAAAATGATCTGGGAGACAAGAAGCTGAACAGCTCCCACTGTGTGTAGCCTAATTTGGGGCTTCACTTAATCCTTCCTAATAAAATCCCCATTTCTTGCCTCTTCCCCATTCAGTCTTTGTCCACAGGCTACCCAACCCCTGAAAGAGACGTGTGATCTTCCACTCCAAGGCACAGGCACATATTGAAAAGGTTCCTACCATCTCCTTGGAAGGTTGCCTGTTTCTTAGTGGTCTCTAAGAACAGAGGATACAGACTCAAGGGAACACATAAGGCAGTCCATTGGAATGTAGGAAGAAAATGTTAGCACATCTGTTTACTTATCTTGCATATTTTCATTTCTTAATGTCCATCTTTTGATGTATGCCTTATTATGCACATAGCACACTAGAACAGTGACTTGCATATGTAATTTATAAATAAATGTGTATTTATTGCATATTTACACATATTGCAAAATAAAAATATTTTCATTTACAGGATGCCTGATTCAGTAAGTTTAGAGTCCAAAGATGTTCCCTATACACTGCTACTGGTTGAGAAGAACAGCTGTACATATATCGTTTCTTAATGCAAACTATTCATTGGTGCTCTGATGTGCACCAAGTGCAGCCAGGCTCCTGATCCTGTTTTATTTTATTTTATGTATTTATTTATTTTTTAATTTTTTGAGACAGGGTCTTGCTCTGCACTCAGGCTGGAGTGTAGTGACGTGATTATGGCTCACTGCAGCCTCGATCTCCCAGGTTCAATTGATCCTTCTACCTCAGCCTCCTGAGTAACTGGGACTGCAAGTGCATGCCATCATGCCCAGCTAATTTTTTTTTTAAATTTTTTACAGAGACAGGGTCTTGCTATGTTGCCCAAGCTGGTCTCAAACTCTTAGGCTCGAGCAACTCTCCCTCCTCAGCCTCCCAAAGTGCTGGGATTACAGGCATGAGCCACTGCATCCAGCCTTACTTTTCTAATTTGAAATCCTACTTCAAGCTTCACCTGCTTGTACTCAATGTTTTCTCGACCACTTGCCTTTCTGGGTGCTTATTCCTCTTAGATGTTCATCTCTACTGATCCTGGGGTAATCACTTCATCTGCATCTCCTCTCTATCATATATTATAATTCTTTACTTTCTATTTTAACTATTTATATAAATGTCTTATTCGCTGTTCCAGACTATAAGCTCATATTTCTGATTCCATCTTTTTATCCTTATCTCTTATCCTAGTTTCTGTACAGAATAGATGCTTAATATAACTTTGCTGATTAAACGGAATATATGATGTATAACCCACATTTTCAGTAGTTCTCTCAGATACAACTGCAACTGCTAATCTAAGCCATCTCTTTCTTCTCCGTGAAGGCTTCACTTTCATCTTCCTTTGCGAAAGCAGCTCTGCTGTTAAATAAAGCCAACTAGAAAATGAAGGGGTATGAGAGGAATGTCCACATCCACTGTACAAGCAAACTGTTCTGCAATGTGCTCTCCACAAGAACAAAACTTTGTAGGATCATGTTCTTGTTGGGGATGAAAGCAGAGGGAGACCCTAGACTTGGAACTTTTGCATAACACATTTGTAAGGCAGCAGGGACTTGTTCTTGTACTGTTTTTTTCAAGGGAGTGAGTAATGTGCTTGCTCACTTTTTCCTCTCCTCTCCAGTCTCCAGCTGTCCACCTGGTTCTCTTCTATTTAGCCTTCAGACACATCAAGAAGTGTCCTATTATTTTAGAGGCATGCCACTGTCAGGAAAGCCTGTGTTTGCTCATAATTAGGATTTGTGCCCAATATCATTTGGCATTCTCAGCCCAACGGGCCATTCACCACTCTGAGATGAAAAAGCCATTTCATTTCATTGAATATTTCCTGAACTCTAAGTACAATATTAAAGTGCCAGGTATCTTACATTTGCCACTCCAATTCCACTCCCCAACCCTTTTCTACCCACTCTATGTCTCCTGTGGCTGACCTGGGCTACATCAGTGGGCTCCCTTGTTCTCTGCCTTTGAGGTGGATTCTGCTAATAGGGAGAACCAGCGGAAGACTGGATGAATGGAGAAGATGAATTCAGGCTGGCTGCCTCTCTCATCCAAAACTCACAGCTCCTGTTGGATGGTCCTTTCCATGAAACTAATGAAACTCTTTCTGTGTCTGGGTTCTGGTGACCATCCATCTGCACCCCTTCTCAGGCCCAGCGGTAGTAATGGGGCATGACTGTTGCTGCACTATCCCTTCTGCTCTTTGTAAATAGTCCCTTTACTATGCTCTTCTCAAAGTAGGCATATTCCTCTTTGAGTATGCCATGTCTCCAGGAAAAGGAGAGAGAGAGAGATCCTAATTAAAATGGGAAGTGTGAATGTTATTCTCTAGATGAAAGGGACATATTGGAGTTGCATTTTAGAAAACAAATTCTCTTTGATTAGAGGAGAGCTACTCAAAGTGGGCTGGCAGCATCAGCATCTCTGAAGCAGACCCTCTGGGAATGAGCCCAGGGTCCAGCAATCTGTGCTTTAATAAGCTCAGTAAGCGCTGAATTTAGAGAGGATGAAGCTGGAGGCAGAAAGACCAGTTGGGAGGCTGCTGTGGTTGAAAAGAAAAAAGAAAGAGGAAAAAAGAAGAGGAGATAGTGGTAAGTCTGGGATAGATATTTAAGATATTTAAGGTTTGGGATTGATAAGACTTGGAATTGAATAGATGTAGAGAAACTTAGAGGAGAAGTTGATCTCAGGTATTAGGCTTAGTTGGTTTTATTAACCAAAATCAGAAAGAAAGGAGCATAGATTTGAGAGAGAAGTTGTTATGACAGTAATGAGCACAGTAAGTTTGAAGTGCTTGTGGAGACAGCATGGGGAGGAAGTCCAGAAAGCTTTTTAATACAGGGGTCTTGAAATCAGCAGAAGAGTCTTGACCACACTGAGCTTGCAACATTCAACAAATACTCACCGTGATGGTAAGTCAACTTTGTAAAATGTCAACTTGGGTAGGCTCACCTAAGTTTCCCAGAATTCCCTTTTTTTGTATGTTTCTGGTTAGGGTGGGTCATAAGAGAGAGTCTTGGGAGACTTGGTGGGTGGAAGGGCAGCAGCAGTCATTTTGAGGCTCACAGGCATTGTCACTGATCTGCTGACTTGCCTCATCTGCATGAAGAAGCTATGGCCTTGCAACTGCTCCATTTTCCCTTGACAGGCTCCTCCTTTAGCTTCTCTGACTCCTAGCTCAGTTAGGTATGTTTAGCTCCATGACAAAAGACTCCAGCTTCTGCAGGGACCCACACTATCAAAGTGAGAAGCAACAAGAAATGACATAGGTTTTACTTTATTCTTGTAGGCTGGGTTCCATCCTCTTGTTTGTGGGTTCCAGCCTGATCTTAATCTCTTTCACTTTACATCAATCTTCCCCTACCAACTGCCTGCTCTGGGGACTCCAAATTTCTGCATCAGATACAAAAAGAACAGCCTTACAGAGATGTACCTATGCATTGCCTAGTGGTTCTGCTTGAAACATAAAGCTTGGTTGCATTGACTAATGCATTCACCAAAAGAAAGAGCACAAGGGAGAATAACAGGTAGGGCATAGGTGGAATCTACTATTTGATACAACAAACATCTGCCTTGGAGTGAGCATGTGATGGGAGGCAGGGGTCTGTGATTCCTGGTAAATCTCAGTTCTTACGTGCCTCTCATGAAGGCAGCATTTTGCTTGTCTGAGTGCAGAATAGAAGTTCAAGGATGATTTTGGTAATGTTCATAAATTTTGCCTTGGTCTCCAATTTGGGACCTAACTCCTGCATAAGATGTGAGTCCACTACAGATTAGGGAGTCATTGGAGAACAGGTAAGTAACATTCCTCAGGAAGAACCTGAAAAATGAAAAGGAAAAAGAGCCTTGGGAGGTAACTTAAATTAAATATGGTAACCAAAATATTTGGTCATATAGTCTTTACAAAAGATTTCTTTTTATATTTCTATTTATGTGAAAGGCATACACTACTATATTTAGGATTTGTTTAATGAAGAGTCATTATTGAAAAGTATAAAACAAGAATCAGGATTGGCCTAAAAGATTCAGGGCTCAATCATGAATGTGTTGCTAGAGAATAAAGGGTATTTTTGACTCTTAGTTTAGCGTACTTCGCTGTGTTCTTGCTTGCACTGCATATACACATGCGTTAGGGGAAAATGGCAATTTCAAACCCTGACAATATTTACTCATTTCCTGTTTGCCCTGGGGTGTCCAAGCTCACCATTACAGTGATTCAGCTGCTTAAAAGAGGAGGGAGATTCTGGTTCCACAGCTTTGCTTTCCACTCAAATTAAATGAAAATGGAGATTTTCCTCTAGCACTTTATGTCGAGATAGCATTGTTAGGGGACTTGGCACCACTGATGGAAAAGAGGGTGCCTTGTGTAGCCTTGCCAGCCTCCCTGACCATCCACTTAGATAAGGTTGTGTTTTGAAATATAATGAGGCTTGTTTTGGTTTCCAGGATGAGAGGACTATTTGTTTCCTCTCATCTCTGGTCAGCTTCTATAGAGCAAGTCATTGACCTGATGTTTCTGATTAACCTAGATATTGGTTTCCCTTTGAAAGTAAAAGCTTGGCCTGAGTTCACAGAGGACTACGACTTCTTGGTTTCAGCTTTGCCTGCTGAGTTCCTATTCCCTCCAAAGTGCTTTGGATGGAGGGCGGTCATAGTTCCCAGGGAGGTTGGCAAGGGTGTAGTTATAGTCTTTGACAGGTCTCAGATTTCAGAGATGTCTGTTACAGCTTCTGTCAAAAGAACCTCCCCTTAAAAATCAGCTGTGCCAGGTTCTGCTACTTGCTTTCCTGGTAGCAACTCAGTGCTTTGCTAGCTGAGGAGCTGGCTCTTTCCACAGCAATTTTATTCATAGTCAGACATTCTCCACTTTCTAGTAATCCCAGAAGCTTTTCCTTGTACTGCCTTCTCATCCAGTCTTTAGGGGGAAATCAGCTCTCTTGTCCTAAACATGAAACATGGACTATGTTAGAGAACACTGCTTTAAGGCTTCAAATGTTTCTCTCTTAAAAACAGTAATGGGGACTTACATTAACTGGGCCCTTAACAGTGAGAGATGTTGTGCTAAACATTTCATTTTTTGTTTGTTTTGTTTCGTTTTCTTGAGACAGAGTCTTGTTCTGTTGCCCAGGCTAGAGGGCAGTGGTATGATCTTGGCTCACTGCAACCTCCGCCTCTGGGTTCAAGCGATTCTCCTGCTTCAGCCTCCCCAGTAGCTGGGATTACAGGTGTATATTTTTAGTAGAGATGGGGTTTCGCTATATTGGCCAGGCTGGTCTCGAACTCCCGACCTCAGGTGATCCGCTAACCTCAGCCTCCCAAAGCGTTGGGATTACAGGCATGAGCCACTGTGCCTAGCCTTATGCTAAGCATTTCATATTCATCAACTCATTTTATTCCTCAAAACAGTCCTGTGGAATACATAATTATGATTCTAGTTTATGTGGTAAAACTAAGTATAGGCAACATTTCCAAGGTTATAGAACTTGTAAGTACTAGAGCAAGTTCTGCCAGACACCAGATCCATACTCTTAGCTTCCTCACTTACCTCCTGCTTTATCTGGAAGGTCCTCATTTCCCCACTGCTCGACTGTTAGCAGTGTGTTTGTTAACAACAAAGCCCGAGCTGGGGACAGTGGTTCACCCCTGTCAATCCCAGCACTTTGGAGGTTGAGATGGGCAGACCACTTGAGGTCAGGAGTTTGAGACCAGCCTGGCCATCATGGTGAAATCTCATCTCCACTAAAAATACAAAAATTAGCCAGATGTGGTGGCAGGCACCCATAATTCCAGCTACTCAGGAGGCTGAGGCACGAGAATCACTTGAACCCAGGAGGCAGAGGTTGACGTGACCCAAGATTGCGCCACTGCACTCCAGCCTGGGTGACAGAATGAGACTCTGTCTCAAAAACAAAAAACAAAGCCCTAGATTTTATTTCAACTCACCTAACATGACATCCCTTGAGCATTTTGTTTTGAGGCTAAAAAACATGAACATGAGCATCTAAATTAAAGTGCCCTTGAAAAGATTTATTGGCAGATTGCTTTCATCTTGACCATAACGAATCACAGAAAAGGGAAAACAAGACAAGGAGTGACCTGAAGTACTCTTTGAAACACTGCATTTGGTGAAACTGGTGCAGAGTAGCTTTTAAGAATGCATTTCGTTCTTGCAAGCCAGCCTGGGGTCTAAGTGAAATAGAACTTGCAATACGATAAAGGAGATGCCTGTAAAAGATTTGTACCATGCAAGGGGGTGGGAGAAATTGACTGATGAAAACCCCACATTTCTATAGTCAAGTCTTTACATGGAGTTGTCTGATGTGCAACCTAAGGTGGTATCACATTCAAAGACTCCTCTTCCTCTCCACTCCCCTCCCCTCCATTCATTTTCTCCCTCCCTCCCTCTCTCCTTCTCTTCCTCCTTCCCTTCTTTCCTTTTTTTCTTTCCTATTTCAAATATTAATTGAGCTCATACTGCATGCTAATTACTAGGTGCTGAGGATTCAACAGCGAACCCACTCCCCACCGCGGGGGGCCTATATGCAAGTGGGAGAGAAAATCAACAAATAAATCAATACATATATATAATCGTAGTTTAAGTCATGAGAAGCACTGTGGTGAAAACATAAGGTGAGGTAAGTGGCCAGAGAGTGATGGCACATGCCCTTTTGGATAGGATGAGCCAGGAAGACCTCTCTGATGAGGGCATATTTGAACAGACACCCGAGAGAATTAGGAGACTGGGCCACATGAATTTGTGAAGAAAGGGTACTCCACAAAAGGGAAACAAGGAATGTAAAGTCCCCGAAGCAGGAACATGCTTGTCATTTTCAAGCAACTGCAGAGAAACCACTGCAGCCAGAGCAGGGTGAGCAATGTCAGAGTGGAGGAAACAAGGCTCTAGAGCAGGCCAGAGGTAAAATCAAGCCTTACAAGGGAAGGAGCCTGCACTTTATTCTAAATATCATGGATCCCACTGTAGGGTTTGAAGCAATGGTGTGACATCATCTGACTTGCTTTTTGATAAGATCACTCTAACACAGTGAGGAGAGTGGACCAAAGTGGACAAAAGTTAAAGCAGGGAGACCAGAAAGAAGGTTATTGCAGTCATCTAAGCAAGAGTAAGTGTGACTCAGGAGCTTGCCCACCACAGGGACTCTCCAGTGCTTTTGGGGTAGTATTGACCTATTCTATGTGCTGAACATTTTCCTGTATTAGCTCCTCTTCATCTCTCAATCAGGTCCATACTCTTGAAGGATGGCTGCCAGCAATTTCTCTGTCTCCCTTACACACATACTGCTTCTTCCTGCCAAGAGCCTCTTTGCTCTCCCTTGAATCTGGGCTGACTTTGTGACTTGCTTTGGCCACAAGAATGTAGCAGAAACAATTCTATGCCATTTTCAGACCTGTTCTTTAAGAAGCCTGGGAGGTTTCATATTCTCTCCGGGGAAGCCAGGTCCCATGTAAAGATGCTCAGGCTGGACTCCTGAATGATGAGACACCAGTGGAGAGAGAACAAGAGGCCACACGGGAAAGCACTGGCCAGGGTGGAGAACCTTTCTTAGCATGCATCCCTTCTAGCTGCTGCTGAATACAGCTGAGTGAGTGATCTCTGCTGATGCCACTAGAACAAAGAACTACCCATCTGAACCCTGCCTGGTTCTTGACCCACAGAATGGTGAGGAATAATTTGACATTGTTTTAAGCCATTCAGTCGTGGGGTGGTTTATTAAGCAGCCATAGTAATCCAAAATTGTTGGTATCATCACCCCTATCTTGCAGATCAGAGTGGACAAACTGTACCCATTGGGCCAAATCTAGTCTGCCACCTTGTTCTGTAGATAAAGTTTTATTGAAACACAGCCAAGATTATTAATTTACATATTGTCTACGACTGCTTTCACGCTACACAGCAGAGTAGAGTAATTGCAACAGAGACTTGCTATTACGGCTGACAAAGTCTAAAATATTATTTTGCCCTTTACAGACAAGTCTGCTGTTCCCTGTTATAGATGATGTCTCATGGGACTGAGTAATGGGCTAAGATTGCCCAATCAGTAAGTGGCAAAGTACTCAAATCCAAGTCTGTCTGATTCCAATGTGTTTTGCATTCTCCCATACTGTTTTTTATATCAGTTCTAGCCTCAAAGGTACACACCCAGGGAAATTTAAAACAAACAAGACACACTGTTGCTATGTGCTAGTGCTATGGTTTCAATGTCTGTCCCTTCCGAAAATCATGTTAAATTTGTTTGCTGTTGTGGTGATGTTAGGAGGAGGGACCGTTAGGGGGTGATAGGGCCATAGGGCTCTGCCCTCATGGGTGCGATTGATGCTGTTATAAAAGGGCAAGTTTGGCCCCTTTTGCCTCTTTGCCCTTCTGCCTTCTGCCATGTGATGATGCAGCAAGAAGGCCCTAGCCAGATTCCAGAGCCATGATATTGAACTTCCCAGCCTCCAGAACTGTCAGCCAATGAGTTTCCGTTCATTATAAATTGCCCATCTCAGGTATTCTGTTAGAGCAGCACAAAATGAACTAAGACAGCTAAGTTAGGTAAACTCAAGTAAGCATGATGTCATGCTATTTTTTGGGGGAGGGAATCTCATTTTCTCCTCTTTTTCTCCTTTATTTTTTATGCTGTATTATGATACTATTTGTAAATGGCAAAATCATGTTGCAATGAGAACACTGGATTTGGAGTTAAGACTCGGCATCATCAGGCCTTGCTACATTGAATCTGTGTGACCTTGAGCTGGTTAGCCTTTATGACACACCATCTGAAACAGTGTTTCTCATTTTTTTTTTATTATTGAAGCTTAGGAAACATTTTATGTATATGTATATTTTCATCATTGCACCCTCTCCATGAAATTTTAATATCATACATGAATCTCATAGGTGACAGGTCCCCAATCCCTGGGGCCATGGCACCACAGACCCTTACAAACCAGGCTTCACAGCAGGAAGTGAGTGCTGGGTGAGCTAGCATTACCACCTGAGCTCTGTCGCCGGTCAGATGAGTGGTGGCATTAGAGTCTGATAGGAGCGCAAACCCTATTGTTAACTGCAGAATCTAATGCCTGGTGATCTAAGGTGAAACAGTTTCATCCTGAAACCATACCTCACGCACGCCCTCACCCCTTGCCTTGTATGTGGAAAAATTGTCTTCCACGGAACAGGTCCCTCGTGCCAAAAAGGTCGGGGACTGCTGCCATAGATATTATACTGTGTATTTGTTTTAAAGAGTCCAGATTTTCACCCCTTCCCCAAGAACCAACTTTTACCCCCTTGGAAATGATATCATCCCTGCTGAGGACACATGATCTCAAAGATGCATGAAATGGCCCTTGATGCTTGGTTCCCAAAGTGTTGGACCTTGCCCACATTTGCAATTTAGGGACATCACCTACTGAGCAAGGTAGCATTCTAGAAGCCTGACGAATGTCACTTCCTTCCCAGTCAGCACCTCTGTGGGGTAGATATTGTTCCTATGTTTTTCCTGCAGAGAGGCCTGAGACCTGGAGAAGTAACTGTCCAACGTCACACTGTTAGTAAGGTCAATGACAGGATTTGAATCTGCGTCACTCTCACCTTAAAACCATCACCCTTAAGCAAGAGTAAAACACACTCTGAGAACTTTGTTTTTGAATCTGAAAGTTCCTTTCTGTGTTTTCCCGAGGTGGGACTTCTACTCACTGTGAAATAGTGGATCTTGAAGTATAGCTCTTGGACCAGCAGCATCACCTGTTTGTTACCTGTGCAAATTTTCTGGCCCTGCCCCAGAGCTTCTGAATCAGAAACTCTGGGAGCAGAGTCCTCTCTCAGTAGAGGTTTTGGACCAATCCTCAGGTGGTTCTGATTGAGAATCCATGCTGAAGAGGTTTTCTCCTGGAAAGAACTTCCATCTGGAACATGTTAGGTCTAGCGTAGTGGGAAGGAGTTGGAGAATGTGTTCTTAGTGGCTCTGAAGTGCACCAGCAGCTCCTAAGGTGATTGAACCATCTGCCTTCAACTAGCACGACAGGTCTGATTTCTCCTTTGTTATAATACCTTTCTATGTTTTCCTCATGTCTCATCCACTTTTCCAAGCTGCTTTTGCTTTGGCTAGGCACTTGGCTTCAAAGGACCGTTACTTCAAAGGACTTTTTACCACGATCTAAGTCACCATAATAAATTGTGCCACTGCCTGGAACTTGTTTTTCAAGTGTGTTGCCCTAAAGTCCTATTGTTATTTTGTTGGTCAGTCAAAGCTAGATTATGCTGTGGTAACAAACAACCTCAACATTTCAGTGGCTTAAAACAGGTAGGAAACTATGGTCCCGGGTCAAATTTGGCTATTTCCTGTGTTTATAAGTAAAGTTTTGTTAGAACACAGCCACACTCATGCATTTGCATATCATCCAGGACTGCTTTATGCCACATATAGCAGAGTTAAGCAGTTGTGACAGGAACCAAATGGCTTGCAAAGTTGAAAATATATACTCTTTACTCCTTTAGAGAGAAAGTTTCCTGACTTAAAACAACAATGGTTTATCTTTCCCCATTCTAGGAGGCTGTTCCGTGTCATCCTTACTCAAGAACGTTAGATAATGGTGCCTCCACCATGTGGAACATCAAGGTTGTTTGTGTCGGGGCAAAGGGATCTGTGGATAATTTCACACTGGGGATTAAAACTTCCACCCAGAAATGACACATTACTCCTTGATGTGATTTGGTTGTGTCTCACCCAAATCTCATCTTGGATTGTAGCTCCCATAATTCCCGTGTACTGTGGGAAGGACCTGGTGGGAGGAAATTGAATAATGGGGGTGGGTCTTTCCCATGCTGTTCTCGTGGTAGTGAATAAGTCTCATGAGATCTAACGGTTTTATAAAAGGGAGTTCTCCTGCATGAGATCTCTTGCCTGCCACCATGTAAGACATGACTTTGCTCCTCACTCACCTTCTGTCACAATTGTGAGGCCTCCCCAGCCATGTGGAACTGTGAGTTAATTAAACCTCTTTCCTTTATAAATTACCCAGTCTTGGGTAAATTTATTCTTTATTAGTGGCATGAGAACAGACTAATACACTCCTCCTCTCTTTTCATTGCACAAACTAACTGGCCTAGCTGCACCTGACCTCAAGTGGGCCAGAGAAGTACCATCCCCCCAGTGCCAAGGAGGAAAGTCAGCAACACTAATGTCAACTACAGGCAGTGCCAGTGAGAAAGTTCAGGGCTAAGGAGGCCTGCAGTAATGTTGAAGGAGAATTTTGAGCTTTGGAATAATTTTCTTCACAGATTTAAAAGCTCATGTTCTATCTCAGGATAACCTAGCAGGGAAGAATTTCTAAAAAGTAAGAAAATTAGCATATTTAGTTAGATCACCATTTTACAGACAATGTGGTGATCTTGTTATCAAATAATCATTAGCATGTTGCAGGGAGTTACTTCAGTGCTAAGGAAAACAAGCTAATGATAATAGTTGCTGGAATATTTTTGTGTCTATAGTTTGGAATTTTACTCCAAAAGCAAACCAGGAATACTCTCTGATGATACGCAAATTAATTTTTAAAATACATGTAAAACAAACTGTCAACTTTAGAGAAGCCAAATTACCAGTAGTAAGTAAATATCAACAACATGGACTGGGCATCTTGATACTGATGTGGCCAGGAGGTAGGCTGTGGCTATGTAACTGTGAATGCTGTTGAGTGCAGTCATGACTGGAGCCAACCAGGAATTCTCCGGTATGGAAAGATTTGGAGACATTGTTCCCATGAGTTTTTGTTGAGGTGGAAAAATGGAGCCCTTCTTTATCTCTCTCTACTCTCTTTGCATGGTCATTACTATAAGCAGCAACCACATTCCAAATCCACTTGCAAAGTTCCTCGCCCAACACCCCTTGGTAAAAAACAGTCAAAGCCTGTACTTGAACAAGGCAATCTGATTGCAGAGCTATGTAGTTTACCACTACAATATGGTGACACTCAAATGTGTTTGACTACAGTTTCTAACGCAAATTTTCTCATATAAACTGTTTTAGCCACATGATACCTAAATGCTATGTCATTAAAGGTCACTGAATATACACTTCCCATCTCATTCCTAATAAGGGTAATAGGTAGGGATGTACTAATTTACTTCATTTATTATGGATTCTTTATGCTTTTCTTCATTTTGCACCACTGTAGATTACATTGTGACGAAGACTTTAGTTTTGGCACGTATCCCTAATCATTTGCTTAGGAAAAGTTCCTACAAGTGGAATTTCCGGGTCAAAGGGTATGCTTGTAGAGTCACTACTTTTGGCCATGCCAACTCCACCTAGATGTCAACTCCAAGTAAATTAGAATGGTGACCCCTGAAACTGTGCTATTCTCACAGTGCTGTAATATTAGTTATGGATCTCAAAATCCATAACTGCCAGTCTTCCAGAAAGTTTGTGCTGAATAATGCTTCCAAGAGCAATATTCAAGAATGTATTTCCATCCTGGTGGCATATACAGTAATCCCAGTAATAGTAATAAGAAAAATATCTGCCATTTTTTAAAGTAATAAAATAGTTCATTGTTTCAATTTTGCATTTCAACCAAGTGTTTTGAAAACTGCATCAGTGTGTTCTCATGCTTTGTTTCCTCTGATCCAACTGGCTGCCCTCAGAATGCTTCTTTTCCAGTGTTCAATTACGCTGATAAAGTCTCATCAAAGAGAGGACCTGTCAGGCCCAGGAAGCATGACATGGAGTATATGTGCCGATGAATGATTAAATTAGACAATGTCTGGCCTAATAGAATGCAGCTGGATTCTTATACGTGCTTCTTCATTCAGTGTGATACAATGTGTTATTTTGATTGAAGTATATAAAGAAAATCTGGCCTCACATAGATATGTGGGTGGAAAAGGGAACAGTGCTTTAATAGCTTTTCAGATAATTGTGGCTATTTTCTTATACTACACCAAAACTTGAGAAGTGATATTTCTTAGAGGTGGATTCATTTCATATAATAAATTGTCCAGTCACATTTGTTAATATCACTGTTGAGTTCATAAAGTATTTAAATATTGAGAACTGTCACACTCATGACAGTAGATGCGAGTTTTCCAAAATTTCAATTTTGATTGCAAAGTTTCAATGTTAAAATTAGCAAAACAAATGACATTATTTATTACCCTTAAAATGACAAGCTTTCTTCATTTGTTTTGAAGAAAATGTCTGCTAATTTTCTAAGTCTAAATTGCTATGGTTTGTCTGTCATTTATCCTTTCCAGTAAAAATTATGCTCCATGAAAAAAAAGTGGCTAGTTCAGCTAGCAACTTAAGTAATCACGCAAACACTTTTCTACAAAGCTGCTATTAAACTTTAGTAGGTAGCAGAATTTTTTATGTAGCCTTCCCATTTTGTCACACACTATTAGAAAGACATGTACTCAAAGGTTGCGATTTAATAAAATTAATATTGTTTTTACTACTTCATAAAGGAATTTCTTAGTTAAAACTGGCATTTAAAAAAATGGGGAGTATATGGCAGTAAAGAATGCAATGACTAGTAGTACATTGTGGACCCACTGCTTTGATTTGTGCTAGGGTACCAGCAATTTTACCTACCATTGCTTTTATACCATCACTGGAAATGTCAACACAGTAACAGAAAACAAATAACGTTTAATTTTTATTATAAAAAATGTTTTGACATTAAAGACTACCTGAAAGAGTCCTGAGGGAGTTTTCAGGAGTCCACAAACCATATTTTAAAAGCCTCTGCTACAGGATGACCTGGGTAAGGTGGAAATAGCTTTTCACTACCCTGATCCACCACCAATAGGGATATTGTATTCAGTAAGTAGCCTATAGATGTAGTCATTTGGTTAGCATTTATGGGTACGCTTTTAAGTTCTTCAGAATTAGGAATGCTAGTTTTGATTTCCTCTACATTAGAGCCATGGTATATAAAGAGAGATGAGAAACAGTGACTCAGTGAGGAAAGGAAGAGAATGGGAAAAGTCAGGGCTATTTATGGACGGTGGAGCAGTGTATGTGTTGGGGAGTTTCCATTTTCCACTTGAGTAGTGAAGAACTTCAGAGAACTCCTGGCATATAATGACTCTCTAAACCCCTGCACTAAGAGACTTCATCAACCCATCTAGCAACCTAAGGCCATGTCCCTGGGATGACCCAGTCTCCTTTTGAGTTCCTGTCTAGAAAATCTCAGGGCTGTCATACGAAATTCTTTGCTCTAACTGACACTACATCATGAGAGGCTCATGATCTCCCTTTCTTAGAGTTTACTACAAAGGGCTTCAAGCTTGTGAATTTTTTCTTTGTCCTCTTGACATGTACACATATTTCCTATAATGTAGGCATGTCTTTCTCAAGGACCTGAAAGCCATTTCTTTGAAATGTGGTCATCAGAAGGATAGGAGCTCTGTCTCACAGTCTCTGTGAGGAGATAGAAATCCTAACTTCCATAATAGCCAGCCAGCCAACCAACCCAGCTGGCCTAATTGCATTTTCACCCATCAACTCTTTGCTATTTTTCTCTTCCCTGACTCTGCTTGGGACCTCTTCCCTTCCCTACTCTCTCATTCTCCCTTTAAAAAGTCCAGTCACCTCTGTGCAAATCATAAACTGGAATGGAGCTCAGCTCTTTCCCCTACATTCAGTGGATACCGAATACAGTCCTTTTCACCACTTCACTGTCTGACTTTGCTCATCTTTGACAGTGAGCTTACCATGGTAGGCGATGTCCTGCCTTATCTAAGTAACATAGTCGCCCCAGTCCTGAGTGCTGCTATGGAGCAGTGGGTCTTCAATTGTGATCCCCAGAGCAGCAGCATCACCTGTAAGAGCTTTTTAGAAATACAATTTGGGGCATCAGTCCTGATCTATTGAATCAATCACTCTGGGGTTGGGACCCCACAGTCTGTGGTCTAACAGGTTCTAAGTGATTCCGACGCTTGCTGATGTTTTTGACCACAATTGTAGGGAATAGCAAGCTTATCAAGGGCGCAATGGAGGCAAGGCCAGTGCTCAGCTTTTAGGGTCTTAATGCCGAGAGGGCGTCAAAACAGAGGAAATTCTCCAGCTGGGCTAGATCCCCCCCATCTTCCTGAGCTACTAGAAACTCAGTCTGGGCAATGCCACTTCCATCCTGTCCCAGAAGGGAGCACATGCAAGCTCCTCAGAGCCCACGGTCCCTAGAATGAAGCATGAGCTGCCCTGCTTTAGTACAGCTTCTCATGGAAGTGCCAGCTCTCCCCTGGCTAAGGGTTTGCTAGTAAAACTTAACCCAAGACTAGTGATAATCTTACAAATACTACATTGAGGAAAGAAGTCAGACAAAAAATAATGAATATTGTATGGCTTTATATCAAGTTCAAAATGAGGAAACATTGCAAAAATGACAGAATAGTAGTTGCCTCTGGGGGTTGGATAAAGACTGGGAACTGGCCCTAGAGAACCCTCTGGAAATGACACCGTGTGCAGAAGTTATGTAGGTGTATAGAGATGTAAAGTCACATCAAACTATATTAACACATGCGAATGTCTTTTTACCTCCATAAAAATTAGCCATAAACCTTCTAATATTATTATACATAATATGTTAAAGATATTTAGTTATATCTGATTTATATTTAATAGCATGAATTTAAAAAAGACATAAATAAGATAACTACTGAACTAAATAGGATAAAATCACACAAATGTGACCAATGCAGTGTGTTCTGTTCCTGCCTAGGGAAGCTCCATTGGCCATGAAGCTGGTCATATCTGATTTAGAAGTATGGACATGAACAATTAGCTGCAAAGAATGAAACCTACTTCATAGTTCAGAAAATATGAGGAAGTGTCAGCATGCCAGGCTCTTTCTTGGCTCACGTGCAAACATGTGCACAGATACATTTCTCAACATTAGACCTAAAGCGCTTTCAAGGGAATAATTTTCAAAGCAATTGCATCCTGCTGTTAATAGCCAATTAACAAGTAGGAGATAATAACTCCTCAGTTGTATTGTGGGTAGGTAGAGCAGTGTAAAGGCAACTAATTAACACCCAGTCTTTTAATATACTAATTAATCTAGCCAGGCAAGAGCCGTTTATTCAGAATATGTTGAAGGCTCAGAGTCCCCCAAATTTCATTTTTCACCATGCCAATAAATAATTGAAGCCCACAGCTTTCATTTGTCCTATTCAGCCCTCTTCTTTGATGCCACTCAGCTTTGAAGTACCATCCCTAATAGAGGCAGAAAGCTATTTATCTATTTCTTTAATAGGCTCATGAATATTTCTTTGCTGTTATTCCTAGCCGGCGCTTGCAAGTTCTTAACATTTCGAGTTTTGTCTCCTGGGTCATATTTTCTTTAGCTGTCTCTTTCACTTTGTGTGTTATGTTAGCTTTGGTCATGATAATAACATTAGATAATAACACAGGTTACTTGGGATTTTCTCAAGACTAGTAATTTAGCATACTGCTTTATTTAGTGTAATGCTTTGTAAACTTTATGATGCTGCAATATCATCTAGAGAAGTTTGTAATGAAATGTAGATTTCTGGGCCTCACCTCTCTCCCTCCTGCCCTCCGATGATTTCAGTTCAGAAATTCTGGGATGGGCCTAGACTCTGCATTTTAGACAGTTTCCCAATCCCTACATTCCCCAGTGATTTGAAGGCAGATGACTCTACTTGGAGAAATACTCCTTCGGTAGACAACTGAAGTCTTTGGCAATTTTGCCTAGTTGAGAAGTAAATTTTTAGGAAAGAGTAGGATAACAATTTTTAAAATGTAAGCCTCTTACTTGGGTCTCTGAACTTCTTCTTGCTTGAGTGATGAACAAGTTAAGAAATAAAAGAAGGAAATAGCAGATGGGGGGCTGAAATATCCTCCTAATTACTGATAAGGGCAGATTTGTAGGATGAGGTTAAGTGTGAGAGCCAAACAGGCCACCAACGAACCCCAGAATGGGGCAACCTGTCCTCAGTCTCTGTTCGGTGAGGCAGGCTTTCCTGTGCTTCAGGCAGGAACAAAAAGGAACTGTTTTCTGGGGCAGCTTGTGCTAAGATGTGGAGCTGAGAGAAGTACACCAAGGTTACGCTTCCCAAATTGACCAATCTAATACATGACTTTACCTTCTGGGGAGTGGAGAGAGCCATGGGGGTCCCCTTTACTTGTCAGGAAATAGCAGAAATAGACTAAGCAGTGTTTCTCATCTCTATCTACACCTCTCAGTACTGGCCAAAAATCAAAGTTTGACAACACACTGAGCTCGCTGGGCTCTAAGGGAACAGGCCCTCTAGTGGGAATGCAATTTGGTGCAAGTTTCACCGAGGGCAATGTCTCAAGATATGACAAATGCTTATTTCACTTAGCATTGTGTCCTCTAGATGCATCCATGTTGTCCCATGTGACAGAAGTTCATTCTTTTTTTAAGGCTGAACAATAGTCTATTGTGTGTATACACACTGTGTATATATACACAATATTGTGTATATATACACTATATTTGGTTTATCCATTCATCTATTAACAGATGTTTAGGTTGATTCCATCAGCAGGGTGATAATAGTCAATAATAATGCATATTTCAAAATAACAAAGGGAGTGAATTTCAAATAGATCATCACTAAAAAGTCAAGTAAATGAGGTGATGGATATATTAATTAGCTTGATTTAATCACTCCACATTGTATACATATATTAAAACACATTGTATTCTGTAGATGTAATTATGATTTGTCAATTAAAAATAAACTTAAAAAATGCAAAAAGCTACAAATGCACATATCCTTTGCCTCTGCAGGTCCCCTTTTAGAAACATCCTATAGATGTACTTAGAGGTATGCCATGGTGAATTTGTAAGGACAATCATTGAACCATTGCTACTAAGAGCAAAATATTGAAATCTCCATTAATAGGAGACTTTTAAATAAGCCATGACACGTCCATATAATGGAATACTACAAGAGCATAGAACACATGGGAACTTTTAATTTTCTGATATGGAACAATCTTTAAGATATATTTTTTAATGAAAAAAGCAAGATTAGAATAGTGCATATCATCATAAGCTGCTATTGATGTAAACCAAAAAGGGATTGGAACGAAAATATTATTGGTTTGCACCACACAGAATATCTCTGGAAGGATAAGCAAGAAAGGGATGGTATGGGCTGCTTCTGAGAAGAAATGGGTGGCTGGGAAGGAGAGTGAGAACATTTCAAAATTATGTATGATGTTGTCCATTTTGAAATTTTAATCATATGAATGTTACCTATTCAAACCATTAAATTAAAGCAATAGAAAATTGACTCAAGATGACTCAGCTATCTTGATGCCTACTCTCATATTGGTCAGCATCTTTTCATCTAACTCTAGTAGAGTATTTTACCTCCCACAGATAATCCCAAAGGACCCTGTCTTCCCCAACCTGGCAGTATCTCCCTGGACCTGGGCCCTTTCCTGATCCAGTCCTCACCTTCCTTCCATGTTTGTGTCCCTGTTTCTGACAGCAGCTCAATTCTTCAGCCAAGCCTGTCTCCGTCCGGTCCTCCATGTCCCTTCTCCCTGTGGCTCTGGGATCTGCAGTCTGGCCCTGCCTGTGGATGCTCCTCTCCTCCCTCTCTCTGGAGCTCAAGATGTAGCCACATTCTCCTCAAAATGAAGCCTTGAGGATGACCAGAGTTACATGTGGTTTCTTTCTCCTCTGAATGTCAATAGCCCCTCTGTCTGCATCACTTGTCCAGTACCAAATCAGCTGCCTAAGAGAGCTAACTTTTTGTGTTATGTAGGGGGTTACAAATTTACTCTCAATCAATTGAGACACGCAGATGAAATGGGCTCTCCTCATGTCTGTAGCTGATCTGGTCTCTTTCTAAGCCTCCACATATTGTGATGAGGGAAAAAGCAAGCAACGTGTGTGGTTATTTCGGTCTAATCCAATAGTCAATTAATCTATAAACCAATCTCTCACTTGGGATAGGCAATGTTTAATGTTTATTTGCTTTATCAAAGGAGTCATTATAGGCTTAGTTAAACAGAGAAATTTCCTGTTTATAAATATTATAAATATATAATTATTTCCTTCTAAATAAATGGCTTTTAGTTAATGTGACTGCATAATTTCCTATCTAAAGTGGGACACTTTTGAGAAAGAAACGGGATGCCAATTGGATGGAACATGAGGATCTTAGGTAAAAACCGGGACTATCCCAGGAAAACCAGGGTATATGGTTATCCTACTTTGAACATACATAAATTCAAGGATTCTTAATCACAACGGGGTGGCTGACTTGTCCTCCCTTTCACTATTAAGGGTTACCAACTCCTTCAGGCCCTCAACTGGTTTCTAATCTGGGCAGTCTGACCCCACACCTACATCATGGTGGGGGCACCATGGCAGATGTGCTGGCTCTGAGGTTATACAATGCAGCAGGAATGCTTATGCAAGAAGGTTTCATCTAAGTTAATATGTATCCAACCATCAAAAATTATCTTGTCCACCTGAAAACAAAGTCTTTACAAAAATAGAAATGTCAAAGATGGGGGGTTAAGTATCTTGATGACCTAATACATTTTAAAAACATACATTTTATGAAAGTATGTTTTGCACATTTTGCATTGACAATGTCTCCTGGGACCTTTACAGCAACCATTAAAGTTGTAGTACCATAACTGAGGCTGACAGGTTGCTCTGCTTGGATGACTCAGCTAAATACATTAGTCTTCAGAGCCTCATGCTCTCTTCTCTCCTCCTGTCCAATATGGTGGCCAAGAAGATGGAGGAAGGAGTGGTTTATGTGACCTCATAGGACTGGGGTGAAAAGTCTAGCCCACCTGGACTTGGGCTAGACTTTTGGGTCTGCTGGCCTGGTCCACACCCGGACATCCTGCTTCCATCCACTGCTCGTGTTGGCTGCTGCCACCACTGCTGCTATTAAATCTGCTTCTCATGTTTTCCAGCTTCTCCTGGGTCTTTTCTTTCTTCTCTGTCTCTGTAGACTTCCCTTGACATCTAGGGACCAGAAACCCCTCTGAAACTCTGTTGTATCCATCAGCCAGCCCCTGGTCTGGGCCTTCTCTTCCCACACACCTAGCTGACCCCAGAAGGCTCCATGGCTGGTCTGTTGGCTCTCAGCTTTGCATTCCCTGTGCACTGAAAACCAGAGAAACCTGGGAGAGCAAACCTGATCTGTTTACTGAGCCTCCTGTGCTGCTTTCTTGACTATCTAGGGGATCCTGCACTGGGGCAGTGCTGGTCTGCAGGACGAGCTCCTAAGTCCTAAATAGGGAGCTGGGCTAAAAGCCATCTGCCAGCGACGTGTTGATCAGCTACCTCTCTCTTCTCCAAAGCTTTGTGCTTTAGGACATACATCTGATCTTTTGGATTTACCTCTCCCCTACTTTGTCCCCACATTCCACTGGACTCAAAGAGATCTTTTCACAGGTTTTCTGGAAAGCAGATACTGAGATATAGCTGAGTATATAGAAGGCTTATTAGGGAGTCCTCTAGTGATCACCACCTATGGAAGGCACAGGAAGGAAACCTTACTGGGTAGAGGGATAAGCGGTATTCTGCTGCAGTCTTGATGGCTCCAGACAGTCCTAAGGGAACTCTGAAGCTGGGATGCCCTTCCGAGGTATCCTGGGTTGGGGCAAAAGGGACAGGCCTTTACATTGCCCTGCATCTACCAGTTATTGGACGGGAGCTGCCCTGCCAAGGTGCATAGCCCAGGCAAAATGACTCTTCAGCTAAGGCAAGTTCCTAAGAAGGCCAACAGAAAGGGCTTCCTGGGAAGCCATAGTATCTGAGAACCTCGGTGTCCACCACAGTTAGAATTTTCCTTTACCTTTCCTATGTCTTCTTTTGACTCTGGGCGAGCCATCATAGGTAGAAAATCATAGTATCTATATTGTGGAAAAAGTCTGTGATTTAATATGCCAAGACTAGCCCTTGATATGTTAACTGGGAGCTAAAAAAATTTAAAGAATTGTTTCATTTTTAACAATGTCTGCCTTATGACCAATTATCTTGCATGCAAATGCTATTTTGAATTTTGGAAGCTCAATTATAATCTTTTCTTTCTCTTTGCAGTTCTTCTATAATAATCCCAGTACCCCCAAAGTATCAGATTCAATAATTTGGGCTAATTAGGGAGAAGGTTCTGTACACAGAAAAACCCAAAAGAAGATCACAGAATTATTTTTAAAAATTTTTGTGGTTTACTCTCATATATGCTTTTCTCTTTCCTTCTGCCTCAAAGTTACTTGAGAGCTGCTGGCAGGGGCATGTTATTCTTTAGCTTTTTTATTTCTCCCATTGTATTTATACAAGGCTTTGAGCACATATATTAGTTATATATGTAACAAATTACTCCAAAATTTAGCACCTTAGCAGTAAACACGTCACCAGATGCTGAAGGTCAGGAATTTGGGAGCAGCTTAGCTGGGTGGTTCTGACTCAGGATCTCTCATGAGGCTGCAGCCAAGCCATTGTCCAGGTCTGCAGTCACCTCAAGGCTTGGCTGGGGCTGGAGAATCTACTTCCAAACTGAGGCCCTTGCCGGCTGTTGGCCGGAGCTTCAGGTCCTCACCAGTAGGTGTCTTCACAGGGCTGCTACAACATGGCAGTTTGCTTCTCCAAGAGCAAAGGATGAGAGAGAGAGAGAGAGAGAGAGAGAGAGAGAGAGAGAGAGAGAGA